>NC_058039.1:17950059-18192559 GCF_019176455.1 Solea senegalensis | reverse complement strand
GGAACATTTGCTTTTAACGTCGTCATTGAGACGTTTTATTTTGCTTGCCAGTGACCACGTTTCCTGTTTTGAAAAAATGAAGATGAAAGATGAAATGTAGTTGATGTAAATTGTAAATGTACTATCAGTTATTAACCGATCATTCCTGAAAGAAATTACACTTGAATTGGAGGTCAAAAAGTCAGATGTGATACACACATAAATATACATATATGTATATATATATGTGTGTGTATATGTATATATATACCTATATTATGTGTGTTATATGTTATGTTATATTTTATACCAATTTTCAAAGCCAAATCCTATTTAAAAAAACATTTTGCAGCACAATTGCAGCAGATAACACAATGTATAAAAGACTCAGCATCACATCCACTCTCAGTGGACACAACATACAGTTAGAGGTTGGTGACGTGTGCAGTGTACGGGATCTGTGACCTGCTGAGGTTGCTGTTAATGCTTCGCTCTCATGTCTGTACATGTTCCCTCTCTGTGCGTGTGTGTGTGTGTTTGTTGTCCCACGTTCTCCACAACCAGAGACTGGCGTCCATCACACATCTCACTATATCTAATGAAGACGGATCAATCACAGCTGTAATCGCACAATAAGATCATAACCATTAATCAATGCCGGGTTCAACCATTACCGACAGACTCATGACTGATTATCGTCACGCGTCCTGGCGTCTGATGGCAATAAATATGTCAAAGCTTTGACTCCCGCAGCAGGTGGGAACATGGCAGCATTATGATAAAGGAGGCAGGCTGAGTCTTTGTGTGAGCAGGTTTCCTGTGTTTTTGTAAGCGGCTTAACAGATGTAAAGAACGGATGAGAGGTAATCTGGCGCTGCTGCCCCCCCCCCACAACCAGTGATACCCCGACTGCCTGGCCTGTGTTTTAGCTTCTTCAGTGGAAAGCTTTGCAGTCAGATGGGCTCTTGCATTATTCATACTTCCTGCTTCACCTTTCATTTGTGAGGCCAATTTGCACAAATCTTGCTATTCCCATCTCTTTTATAAATGTGACTTTCACTTTTTTTACCAGCTCTTTCTCAGCTGTGTCTTTGGATGATTCCTCTGGCTCTATTTTCACATACTTTGCCTTTTTCCTAAGCCCACACTCCACAACTGCTTCCCCGTCTATTAATCTTATGACCACCTCCTTCCACCATCACCTCATTTCTCTGCCCTACCCACCAAACATCCTCACACTCCTCTCTGCCTATAAGAAGCTCTGTGGGGGAAAAAAAAACAACCTTCCTCGTCTCCTCCTGTCTGTTTCTCTGTGGTTACTCTCGGAGTTATGACAATGTTTACCTGCAGGTAATAATGAGGAAAGGCTCGTTTGATCAGTTTCTGCTGGTTTTGTAATAAAAAAGGTTAACACAGGAAGGACCCGGGGGAACATGGTGCCAACATGTCTGACTCCTTATTTGTCATGTTCTTCTTCTGAAACACACCATACAGAGGCAGGGAAGAGAGAGCACTGTGCACACAGGATGGTGGTGCAGAAGCAGAGCTGCACTGGACAAGACCACGTCTACAATAGGCTGTGAAAAGCAACATTGGCATATGCTCCAAATACAAAATAAAGACATTAAACTTTAAAGGACAGGCATGGGGATTTATTTATAGGCTGTGCTAAGCTGAGCTACCAGTATTTAAATAGCAAAGTACTACAGGAGCTGTTTCACTGTAGAAAAACGTCAATCCACACAAAATGAAATGATCCAACTGTGGTTCAGCTGTGCATCAAGCGTTAAACTGGGATGGACTATCAGAAGTAGAGGTGACCAAAGACAGAGCTCATTTACCAAAGGAGAAGAGACGTGTGTCTGTTTTGAGAAACTGGTGCTTCAGAATAAATACAACTCCACTATATTTGCTCCGTGTTTAACTGAAAGAAGACAAAACGTTGAAACAAGTGAAGATAATAAACACTGGGGCAACCTGACCCACATAAATACATCAGCTCTGGGCTGAGTATTATTTTTTCCTTTGAGTTTCCAGTCTGAAAAAAAACAACAACTCAATTCTTTTAGCTTTCAGTTGTTGTGTTTTATACGAGACTGTGCAAATGTCTCTCATTCCAATGCCTTCTCAAAATTCCGTTTAATTTGTGTTGTTTTTTTAAAAACAGAAAACAAACTAACTAACACACACACAAAGGAAGCAAAGAGATTCCTTCCCTCCTGGACGGAACACAAACCAAATGCAGTGCATTCTTGACGCCTACGTGGGTGTGAGCAGATGGCATGTGAACGTTCTTGGACAGACGGTCTGAGGGTTCTCCAGCTGCAGGAACCCACTGCAGCTGCTCTGTTCTAAAGCCCGGCTCATCACAGCGGCCACAGAGGTGATGGCCCGTCACCATCTACATCTACACGAGCACAGCGCTCCCTCCGTCTGCTGTGTACATGTACACATGGACATATTCTGGTGATAGGACATGTTGAGGCTATTTCAGCAAGTCCTTGAGATGGTTAAGGTTAGGAGGATAAGGGACGAGGGAATGCATCACGTCTGTGAGTGTCGTGTGTGTGAGCAGCCTTCAGTCTAAATAAGGGTCTGGCACTCTTTATCTAGCATACTGGGTTGTAGCTCAACCTTATAAGGCTACAGTTAGCTGTCTGGATGTCCCATCTCCTGTTTTGTGTTTGTCTGCGTATGTGTGTGTGTGTGTGTGTGTGTTCTGTGTGTGTTGTTGTATTTTATTTGTTTTATGGCAGCCTGGTCAGTATCACAGTAAACCTCTGGAGGCTCAGGACAATCTAATTATAGCAGCAGCCTGAAAAACTATTAACACAAAACTGTCAACACCCTCTTATCCTCGTATTCACACTCCACACATACTGTACAAACACGCGCACACACACACACACACAACAGCCACATGTTTTTATATTAGTTGCTCTTGGTTTAGTCCTAGAACACAGAGCATTTACGCTGCTCTTTTCCATTACTATGTTAAAATGTATGGCTATGAGAGTGTCTTACATCCTTGTTTTCAGCACGACCTATAGCACAATCTGATTTTCACCCATATTCACCAACTATATAAACACGCTTGAGCAAAAAGTACTCAAATGTTTTAAAATCGGATTTGAATTTGTGAAATTTGGAAATACATTGCATTTCAACATTGGACTATTTTGTGACTGCACAAATATCACTACTCAATCTTCATTAGGTTAACTCAAAAGGTGAAACGATATAAAACCTTTGTATTCTTTCTTCTGCTTTTTATTCCTGTGCGTTTTTATTTGATGAATTTGATGAATTTGTTTTTACCGTCTGCTTTTAATACCGTGTGTCTGTAATGCTTTTATTTTGTAAAGCACTTTGGTCAACTGTGGGCTATAGAAATAAAGTACATTACAAAAAATAAAAAGACAAACTGGGCTATAATAACAGCTCGATTTTGTTTTGCTAAATTTATGTCTGCTGTAACTAATTAAGGAACACAAACAAGACTATCCCCAATAACAATGACCTTACCATAATTCATAATCTGCTTTAATGTAAATGAATTATATTTTCTTTATCCTTTCCATGGTGGCATTGAAGGTTCTGTAAATTGAGAGGTCTGTGCTTTCAGTGACTGCATTACGAGCTAATGTGGGTTTCATAACTGCATCAGATTGTCAGCGCAATAACCGGAGTCTGTGAAAGGTCAGGGCCCACGGGGTGGATGTGACAGAAAAGACAGAAAACATCGCATTAGGACAAACTGCTAATGCTGTTCAGACTAATAACCAACTGAGGTGATGTCACTACATCACAAAGTGAGGGAAACAAATACAGAGTAGTGACCAAGCATCATTTTTAACACATGTCTAAATGCATTACCTTGGGGTCACAGCTGAAAAATCCACAATGTAATACTAATCACACCAGTGGTCCTGGATGTTATATTTGGTGGGGAAATCAAATGCGATATATCATAGAAAAGAGGAGAGAGAAAAAAGAGCAGGGCGATAAAATGACACTGGAGTTGGATAAATCTAGTGTTGGACGGGAAAGGAAATTGCATCATCAACATATTAACAATACATGGCGTGGCATTAATCAAAGTTTCCGAGCATCCACAGTGGTAACAGAGCACTTACTGAGTCACACAGCATCCGTGGGGTTAACAGAAAAACCTGGGGTGCAAATTAACACACAAATGCAACGTCCTCGTGAGACAGAAGGGAAAACTCATCCGCTGAACTCATTCATATTTCATTATAAAAACTGCTGCCGTCTCCTGTCTGACAGTGTGTGCTGGTGCCGTCCGGTGTGTCGGTGTGTGTGTGTGTGTACACACCGGAACGCCCAACATGATTAATTCCAACCTGCCGCTGTTACCCTGCGCTGACTCCATCCACTTGGTGAATAAGGTTTCTACTGTGGGTCTGGGAAGATAATCCAACATTTACAACTCGTGACTCTTGGCTAAGGATGAAGTCAGTGTGACGCTTTTTCCACATAAATAAAAATCAAACTTTAAAAGCAAAATTGTGTCAAGGATCTTACGGTCAACCCGTAAACATCCGCACACTCGCGTGTACACAGATACACCTTGAGTGATGTGCTGTGGTAGAGTAAACCCAGAAACAACAGCTTGCCGGACTCAGAGGGTGTGATCACAGGCAACAAACAGAGCTGGGAAATTATAATGTCCTCTGGCTTCTATGGCAGCTTTTATCTGCATGGGTTGACGGCTGCGGGGAAGACAAAAGAACTGACATTGAGGCTTCATGTTTCATTCTGGCTGCGCGTATTCATGTTAGCCATAGACGACACGATTGAGGAGATTGTTGATGAGTATATTTTTATAGTCACAGGAGAAGTAACTATTTCAGTCTATTCCATGGCGTTGGAGCTCTGCTTGAACACAGACAGATGGAAATTGTTGTTCAGAAGGAACAAAGTTGGTGAAAACTACCGACAGAGACAACTCTGTGCCTCCGCGCGTGTCACAGCGATGCTCCGGTCAAGGGTTGAAAATGAGCGTGTCCATCTGGGTGCCATGTTCCCTTCACCACTATATGAGGCACTATATGAGGTTCCTAAGAACCTCGTTTGCTTTCACCTCAAGACGTTGGGGGTCGCACGTCATCTAATAAATAAATACATTATCTGTTTATTTGATTTTCATCACATTAATGTGCTGTCAAGTCCCTCTAAAGCTATTTATGTCTCATTGTATTCTGGTAAATGCAGTGCTATTCTATCTGATTTTGTGTGTACTGATTTTGCTTTAAAAAAAAGTCCCTAATTACAGCCTGAGACTTGATGCAAATCAACGTTAATGAGCCACAAACGATACACAGGCAATAAATAACCCCGAGTCACAATACACTATTACCATATTGATTTTTAGAGAAACTTCAGAGGGCCAGCCGTTATGTTATGAATAATAATGAGTTGTCAGGATCACCGTTCCTTACTTCCTACTCGACAGGTGCCAGAAATACTTAATAAGCACATGTCAGTCAGTGGTAATGATCACGTGTGTGACATTATATATACACTGGAGCCAAGTGCGTGCTGCAGGAACAACACACACCCCGTCAGAGCTGGCACTCCTAAATAAAACAACAGTCATCAGGACAAAGATGTTGTGCTTAATCACTGACACAACGGGCTTTGTTTTAATTTACATCTGAATGACTTGGTGGGAAATGATCATTAAAGGCCCCCAAAACTGGGACAGTAAATAACTCCTCTGCATTTGAAGAGTGTTCCACCGAGCGATGTTCTACAAACTTTTTTTTTTTGATAATTGCGACCTGAATGTCTGCGATGTAGGCTGACAGTCCATGAGTTCTAATATATTTAATCACTGGTTGTCAATTGGAAAATGTAGCTCCTGGATCTCTCACTGTGACTCATGTGAACATGTTGACGGGCAAAGGAGCGGCTCGGGCAGCAATAATCAAATCTGACTGAACATTGGACATTGAAAGATCTGCAGGAGAGAGTGTTAAATATTCCTTTTTTCCTTTCACTGTGTTTCAGTACCAAAACATAATAAAACATAGATAAATCAGACTTCCCTACAGTGTCATTCTATGCCCTGACCATAAACAGTAGCTGCTCCTACTGTGGCTCAAAGAATAAATGAAATTATCTGTGAATATACAGTAAAGTTAATTGTGTTCAGTATTAAATCCATACCTCATGCCCTCAGTGGACTTGTTCTGATAGTTGCAGTAGAGCTGCGGCGTGCCCAGCATCGCCTCGGTGAAAACGGCCAGGAAGCCCAGAGACTCCACGAACAGCGCCGAGTCCAGCAGGACGTAGGTGATGTAAGCCGCCACCAGCGTGAAGGCCAGCACACACTGTACGTAGTCCAGGAAACGAGTCCACAGCCAGAAGTAGTTCCAGTCAAAGTCTAAAAAGGAGCCAAGTCAACAGAAATTACATTTAAAAACCTGGAAAAACAAGGTTAATCTTCTATTCTTCTGTCAAGGATATTAAAATGAATGAATAAAATAAAACAAGTACATTTTATAATATTCTGCCCCATTAATTGTGACATTTCGAAGTGAAAAATGTGACCCTTAAAAATGTAAATCGTACATTTGTATCGTACAACTGCAGTTATAATTTCCTCACTACTCAAATCCCAGCACTTGTCTCGTTTGAGCAGTACCTAGTGAATAAAGGACGGGGAGAAACTCGTTTTTAACTGACTTAACACCCGAGCTGTGAATTTTCACCCGACTCCCACAATCCCCTTCATGTATTAAGAGGGAAAAAAACAACCCGGAAAGTACATGACACAGCTACAAATAGGCTGTTCGCTCAAGCCTCAAGACACTTGGATGTGTTCTCATTCAGATTCTCGCAGAACAGAAGCTCGTAAACGCAGGCTCTCGAGGGAGGAAGCTCTGAGTGAAGGTAGTGAAGAGCCCTGAGGGAAGGTGACAGTTACAGGATCAGTAACAGTAACTTTCAACATGGTAATAATGAGGCCAGGTGAAAATCTGGATACTAATGAATGATATAGACTCAGGGCACGGGATGAAGATTGAATACAGCATTACTGGCATCCCATAATAAGCAACAGGGCCAATACTACTCATACTGTGATAATACTGTGTCTCAATGCAGCAGCAGAAGTATTGATTATTCCGGCGACTGTAGCAGACAAGGGAATAAGTACAATAAGCAATAGTACAAAAAAGAAAATTGAAGACATTATGGTACAAGTGCAGTGGAAAGAGTTCATTTGTAGCTGCTGGTTTTAATGTGAGAGCGGAGGAAATTGAAAAAGCTACTCATGACAATCTTATCATGGCTGAGAGCAAAAGACATAGCTGCGTCGCTTTATCTTAAATGGGATTTGGGATGTCTCGCATGCAATTGAGCCGATTAAGACAAGTTTAAATGAGGCGCGTCTACGTTCTCGGAGGTCTACTGTAAAGGCCTGTGTAGGAAACTGAGAGATACAAAGCATTGTTTAACAGCACCACTAATCACTCTGCCTAAATGACACCACTCTGAGCAGCCGATGACGATTAAAGTTGAAAATACCAGGATTTATGACATTTGACTTTCTCATCGAATTAAACTTTTGTTTCATATGAAAATGAACGGCGACTGACTCTGACATTTTGGATGGCATTTTCTAAATGAAAACCCCATGGCAGGCATGAATGCATGCAAGCTAAACTGGCTTTGAAATATTGAGCCGGTCCAAATCATTCTGTTCCGACAGACGAGTGAAAGTAAGTGAATTAAACTCAAAGAGCACACACACACACACCACACAAGATTTACCAGGGCAAACCCTTCGTCAGTTTGGCAGCACAATGCAGCATGCTGTAAAAAAAAAAAAAGACTGAGTGGAATTAAATCTAAGAATTATCCATTACAAGCTGTTTTGTGTGCAATAAAGAAGTGATTGCTCTGTAGGTATTGGAGCAGCAGACGCCTGGTGTAGCTTTGGCACCTTGGTAGCAGCAGAGCTTTGAGAACTGCGAGTGTGGGGCCAGCTAACGCCGGGCTGGTGCAGTGTGATAACGGCCAAATACTGGGCGTAGCAATTGAGGCCAACGGAGCAGATTCCAGCCTGGCTGCTAAAGGCATGAACAGCTTCACACCAAACATATGAAACACTGTACAAAATGCATGGCTGATGATGCGTGAGCGCGCGTAGGATGCATGTGCACACAGTGTTAGCACCTAGCAGCTGCGCGGACATTTGTTCTGCTACAGTTTGCTCGCCTGCTAAAGAGGAGGCTATCAAAGTGTGTTCCAGCTGGCTAAGCTGTTTGGCCAAGGCTGTGTCTGAAATCACTCAGGAGAGCTGTGTGAATGTTTAGTTAGATGTAACATTATATCCTATTTACTGGTTATATTACAGTGGGATCATAGTATCCGAGAGTGCCACTGTAAAAAGTGCTGTAACTGACCACTTTACAGGTCACCGACCAAGTAATAAAGGCCATCATCTCATTACTCTGACAGATGAGAGGAACGAGTACAAATGTAATGCAGGTTTCTCCAGCAGAAGGCGCACTCTCATATGACAGAGAATTTAGAAATGATGTATGTAATCGCCATCTATCCAAGAAGAGAACATGAACAGATATTCAGGTGGTACACGTTAAAGTTGTGGTTCAAGAATAGAAAATAAAAATGAACTCAAATCAAATGAGATAGATAAAATATGAGAATAAAGACGACACCAAACAGAAACCTTTGGACAGAAAAGAACAGACACTAGTTATTTAATTTGGAAAATATGGCACATACTTCCTGCTCCAATACTTGAACTCCCCAACTCCAGTGCTGTAATTATCCCTTAAATCCTCTTAAAGTTTTAAATGTGCAGGTTTTTTTGTGTTGTCTGGTGAAATACTGCAGCAGCAGAAGACAGGAGGATGTGAGTGCACACCTCTGCCTCCACATCTGAGCAGCTTTCTGTGTAAAAACAGCATCTTGTGGGCAGAGCAGTGTGCCACTCCATTCCACACTGACCCCTAAGGTATGTTTATCTCAGCACAGTACCTCAGACATGTTCTGCCACACACCATCTCCTTCTGAGCCACTTGTGTACCCTGGGGCATTTTCCTCCTCCTCTTTAATCCCTGCCGCTGCGGAGCTGTGTGGGAACAAACTGGAGCTGCGCGCACACACACACACACAGCAGACTCCCCGTAGTGGACAAACACCTCACACACGGCTCAGTTTGAAGTTCCACAGAGATGTGGTGCATGTGTAGGAAGACTCAGGTCAGTGTTGGAGATTTCAAATGCTTGTTTACCAACTGCTCCCAGTCAGTTTGAGTGAGGCCGTGGAAAAGTCTGCGGAGGTAACTGGAATAATGGCTCGCTGTCACTCAAAGGCACCCGTAGGAGGAGGAAAGGAGCATTATAATGAAAGACGGTTATAACAGCCTGGAAAACTGAACCTTAGAATTCAACATTTGGACAGGGAGGTTCTTTCAAAATGACTAACAGGCTTTCAATGTGAAGCTAAAGCACTGCAAAAGTCTCTGCACTTCCACACAGACTACATGTAGGGCTCGTCACCATGGCCAATACCTTATAACAATTAAGTATTTTCCAGTCTTGATCCATAATTATCACAATAAGTCTAATAAATACAGATTACTGGACGAGAACAGCTGTCATATACACGCTTCCCACTGATATGTGCCATGCTTTATCATCAGACCTCAGATAAATGTTTACGGATATTTTTACTTTTGGCGCGTTTCCAGTCTCCAGTTTAGTCTCGTCACAGGAAGAGACGTCTGACACAAGAATCAAAGCCGAACAATGCAGAGTTAAAAAGGGCCATTATATGCCGTGTTTCCATCATGGTACAGTTTGGTAAAGTTTGGAACGGTAAAGCCCTGGGTCAGGCTTGCGTTACAGTAACTTTACATGGGGCGACTACAACAAACACTGAACGCGACACAACAGACAACAACACAATAGACAACAATGAACAATAGACTCACCAGAAGATGACATTTACGAAAGAATCAATGGTGTTTGCACAATGTTTAAAAAAAACCCTCAGCGTTAACCAAATGCTGTGTCTCCTCTAAAACTGGAATTGGGCAGAAGAAAAGTTAGACGCTTCCACCAGACCACAGGGGATGGGGGGTGATGGGGGAGGGGGGTGAGTGCCACTACAGAGTGTAAGGTGATTCAATTTTAGATGTCAAACCCAACGATAGGGCCACACGGTGATGTAGTGGTTAGCACTCTCGCATTGCAGCGAGAAGACCTGGGTTCGAGCCCCGGTTGGAACAAGGGCCTTTCTGCATGGAGTTTGCATGTTCTCCCCGTGTGTGCGTGGGTTTCTCTGGCTTCCTCCCACAGTCCAAAAACATGCAATGTGGGGATTAGGGGAATTGGACACTCTAAATTGACCATAGGAGTGAGTGTGAGAGTGAATGGTTGTTTGTCTCTAGTTGTGTGTGGCCCTGCGATGGACTGGCCAACTGTCCAGGGTGTACCCCGCCTATCGCCCGATGTGGCTGAGATTGGCACAGCACCCCCCGCGACCCTCTGGTGGAGGATAAAGCGGTTAGATGATGACTGACTGAAACCCAATGATGCTACGGATACAAAATCCCACAGATGAGACACAGATGAGGAACGAGCCATTACCAGACGGATGAAAACGTTGTGTACCGCCATGTAGCTGTGCACCATCACTACATCAAGATGTCTGCGGTACAAAAGCACCACTCAATCATGATGACATAATCAACGCAACTGCATCATTTATTCTGCTCGTCTTGGCAGTGCGCTTGTTCGTTTGTTTGATTTTTTTAACAAAAGCCATAAAAATGAGTTCTGATTTACTGTTTTTAATGTTGTTTGTGTCATTTGATCTTATTTTTTATTTCTGCTTTTATGTGATGCTGTCTGCTATATTTTGATTGCGTTTACATTGACACTGGGTGATTTCTATTTAGTTGCCTTGGCATTTCCCTAGTTTCTGCCGATGAGGAACCTGCTCCTCTTTTAAAGGTGCGACATCAAAAAGCTAGACGGTTAGATATAATCTATAGCTATAAAATTCTCTAAACCACATAATATAAGACGGACATACTTTAAAGTTAGATAAACAAATATAAATAAGTTGAAGAACAAAATCTAGTTTGTCTTCAAGAGCCCATTGTATAATGAAAAATTTTATATTGTACATATATTATATGATAGCTATGGCTAACATTAGCACTAGAACTAAATAATATGCATCCATTTTGTGTTTCTCTGTGGAAAAAAACCTTGAGGCTTGAGAGATTTATATTCACAGACGCTTTCCCAGCTGTAATCTAAAATACAATCATGTTGCACTGAGTTGAAATAATGTGGTGTTAAAATCCAAAGCTACAGCCTCTTTGGAACAAACAAGCAAACAACCCAGGAGTGTGAAACAGTGGGGGCACACGGAGTTTGCATACAGACTATTCAATCATTACACAGAGAGTCTTATTCCGTGGTTTACTTGCTGAAACAAATTATTTTTCAGGCTGCAGGACCAATCAGGGTTCCCCACCTTTCAGGATTATAAAGTAACACAAAGTAATTTTGGTTTTCCTCCGTCACTGCCAGGAAAAGAAATGTTTGTCTTTCCAAACTTCTTTACCTGCAGCTGACTAACCACACAGACAATGATCTGATATTTGTATAAACTTCCCCATAAATCACAGTGAGTTGCTACGACACGAGGACTCTTATCTGAGCACTGAAACTTAAACAAAAGACTGTGTGATTGTACTTACAGCACAACACGTGCTCTCCAGCTTCCAAATTAAGAGGGACAATGTCTCAGTGAACAGCACTGTGTTTTTCTCATTGGGTACAAATGTCCAGCTGTTTGATGGAAGCTCATGGTGCGATAATGGCTCTGTGTCGCGTTGAGAACAAACAAACGCTTCCTTAAGGGTACGAGCATACATAAAAGGAAGCAGATTGACCAATCAGAGAAATGTGTCGGTTAGCAATCATTCCTGCTGACTAGACAACAACACTACGATGATGAGTCACCGAGGAAAGCTGCACACTGACGCCAGCACCGCTTCGTTATACTGTGAAGTCACTTGCTTTTTGGAGGCTCTAAATTGAGCGTAGGTGTGAGTGTGATGCTTGTTTGTCTCTCTGTGGCCCTGTGATGGACTGGGTGTACCCTGCTGGGATTGGCACCAGCGCCCCCGTGAACCCTCAGATGAAGATCGAATGAAGGAATTCATTTATTTGCTTTCTCATCACAACACCTCTGATCTTACCACCGCCCAGCAGCTCTCAAACCAACCACAACTGCTACTCGCCTCTGAGTGAAGCTCTTTCTCTGAATCCACAGCTCTGCTTCAGTTTGTTTTTTTATTTCTTCCTCCTGACCACCCGAGCGTTTCCATGCTTTCTGTCAACAACAGGAGTACAAGATGCTCCTCCTTCCCTTGATATTTGCACTGCGCCTTCTGTCACTTCTGACATTATGCTGCTTGGCAGAGCTCACTCGTCCATGTTCACAGGAGCTAGAGCCACTCTGGTACCAGCCTCAACATGTGGGCAAAGTGGGTCAGTCGCAATCGCACCTGGGCCACAAAGACAAGCAGATATCCTGCTGCTAGTCCACACAGACGGACAGAAGCACAGCAACCCACAGTACTGGTGGATGTTTTTCTGCTCATTGATCAGAAATTGATCGAAAACATCCAATAGGCTACAAAAGAACATTTAATGCCAAATAATTCTGCATGCATGTGTCATCATTTTTTAGCCAAGTCTACACTGTACCTTTTCACACCACACTAACATAGTTTCCTATTGCCATCTAGTGTCTGATAATGGGATAACAGCCTTTTCTTCACTAATACTGCATCTCTATTCCATTGAGCACATGGCAATGTCCTTCCAGAGAATTTAAGAAGTCAAATGTTAACTGATCAGTGGATGATTTCAACAAACACAGACTTATAATAGTATAATAGTTAACCACAGTTTTTTTCTTCACCTCTCTATAATACAGGAGGATTATATTGAATCCAAAAGTTGTTTTAAGGATGTTAAAAGACAACACAGAAGTAAAAGTAATTACCAAACAATTAGGCAGTCGGAAAAATGATTACATTCACAGTTTAGGGCAAGATAAGATAAACATGCACTGGATTCATTGTCAATGTATTAAGTGTTCAAAGGCAGGCACATCCAATTTTAACAAACCAGGACTGACAAATGACGAAAGTGTCCAAATACTGGCTGTTGCTCTGAAAAAAAATCTCTTTTTTTTCTGGGAGAGACAAGTGGTGGGTGGAACCTTTTTGTTTTTTGACATTTAATCATCAATATACACACAAATAAATATCAGGGTATAGGAGAGCTTATAATCAGAAACATTTTTACACATCAAACTGCAAAAACAAAAGCATGAAAGTCATTAAGTGGTGAGTAGAGAGCAACTACAATCAACAGATTAGTCCACTACTGTAATTAGACTAATGACTGATCTGAATGAGCGAGTGAATTAATCCTCATAAAACATGCAAAAACCACATCCTCACAGTTTTTGTAAGTCAAATTTGGAACTGTGTGTGTGTGTGTGTGTACGTGTGCGTGTGCGTGTGCGAGACAGCAGGGTAACATGCACTGAAAGCATCACAGCAGTGGCTGGAAAGGTCAGAAGGTGAATCTCAGTGACACGACATGCTCTATGTAAACATGTTGTACACGGTGTTAGTCACCATAGGTTAACGCCGGCTGGGCAACAAGCACAGCGACACTGGGCTGTCGTCATGCATGACACACACACACACAGATGGAGAGGGACAGGCAGATGAACTACAACTGATGTTTCATGGCAGACACAGTAAGTTCTGTACATACCCAGAAAGAGCCGCTTAGGGATTCTGACCTCCTCGTCCTTACTGTCTGTTGCTACAGACAAAAAGTGAACATAAACAGGGAAAGAAAAACATAGAGCTTGGTTTTCTTCATTTTTCAGCAGGTCCAGAGCCGACGCCTGATTATCCAGGTGACTGAGTGTGGAAACGACTGATTATCTGAATTCCTACTCACTTATATAAGTGATTATTGACAGAGAGGGGCACGAGACTTTTGAGTTTTTGTTGTCTGTACTTTTCTAAACAGCTTTAAAGCACAGTTAAAACAAAGTGGTGTTGCACAATTGGTTTGACTCAGAGGACTTGGTCATGTTAGCCACCATCAATCAAGCTACACCAGCATAGTCCTTCCTAACATAGACAATTTGGTTGGTTTCTCTGTGATTGCAGTGTATTCGTCCAACACTGAGAGCCTGTGGATATTTACAACTCATTTACAAAGCACATTGCTTCTGGGAGTATACAGTTGTCCCAGAAGGAGAAGTGAAGTGTAAATCATGTAAATGGAACAAACAGCATCTAGTATTACAATATATGGGTCACTGAATAACCTGAATAAGAGGCAAACTGTAGGTTCAGCATTAACCGAGCAGAAGAAAAGCTCAAAATCGACTCTATTTTTTAAACTTCCAAGTATTCTTTCACGCTTAGAAATATGTTACACTCAACAGAGACATTTATCAACTACTTAAAAAGGCCACCTGCCTTTGAATCAAAGCAATTTGAATGCTTTATAAACTTTATAAAACCATGAACTACGCTCGTTTGTTCTTACTGCGTAAACAAAAGCATCGAGAACACCATGTTAGAGACAGAGACAACCACCTTTAGTGTGGCTGAGTGGCTTTTTCAAAGATAGGTGCATCTCCTGTGCAAGTTTTTAAATTCCTTAAACATGACCAAGTTAAGGAGTAGGGTTGGACACCAAACCATTTTACCGAATTCTGTTGTCACGACCGAGTACAGGAGTAAAGGATTGTGAACTGCTCTGCCTCGGTTTTTGTATCTGACACAAACCGGAGCCAAATGCAATTATTGAAAGGTTTGGTTGAGACTAATTTTACTACTTAAACTGTATTTTTAAGTATTGAAAAAAGGAACCTTAGGTGCCCTATAAAGAAGTCGCCCTGTGGTCAGTGACACTGGATGTGAGGCACGGTTACATACACTGCCTGGAAAAAAAAAAGGTCACCACCTGGATTTAACTGAGCAAATAGGTAAGGGGTTGCTGCAGTTGGTCAGGTCTAGGTTCAGCAACATTATAAGCCCAAAGAATGAGGTCAGCTGACTACCTGAATATAATGAATGACCAGATTATTGCATCAATGCATTTTTTTCTTCCCTCATGACATGGGCATATCCCAAGATGACGATGCCAGGATTCATCAGGCTCAAATTGTGAAAGAGTGAGAGCATGAGACATCATTTTCACTACATGTGTGATGTGCTGGAGAAGGCTTTGCTCAGTGGCCCGACTCTCCCATCATCAATAGAAGATCTTGGTGAAAAATGAATGCAACACTGAACGGTAATAAATCTAGTGACATCGCAGTAGCTTATGGAAACAATGCCACAGTGAATGAGTGCCGTAATCAAAGTTAAAGGCGCTCCAACGATGTGACCCCTTTTTTTTAGGTGGCGCCTTGTTTTTTGGCCAGGCAGTGTTTTACCACCATGCCTTTTCTCTCTTTCTCTCCCTCTCTCTCTCTCTCTCTCTCTCTCTCTCTCTCTCACACCCAGTCTGCACAGATTCACTCCGACTCACTCTCAGGCATATTTATACTCTCATACACAGCCACAACTCTGTCACTCTTACATACAGTATCCACTCTATTCATGGACATGCGCTCACTGAGCTTTATCTGCACGGTGGTGTAAAGGGAGCGTGTGGAGAGTTTCTGACCTATGAATGAGCGTCTCTTGGTGTTGAGTTCAGTGGCCGTGCGGACGTTGGTGCACAGGTTGAGCATGATGAGCATGGTGGCGATCATGATGAAGCTCTGCCACAGCAGCAGAGTCTCGAAGTAGCGGCCAAATCTGAAGCACAGAGACAGAATTGTGGGTAAACTTATGACAACATTTAACATCACGTGGCTGGAGAGAGTGGAGATAATCTCACTGGGGTTTTTTTTCATCCTGTTTTGTCATTTCAGTGTTCAAGGGGCTAAGCAAAGTTAATAAATTGCAAAGAGCACAAGCTTGCCTGCCATTGTGAGACAAAGTAAGTTTGTTTGTTTTTTGTTGTTGTATAACTGTGCCTGGGTAAACACAACAACAGGAGGACAGCTCAACATTATTCATCATGGGTCAGAAAATGAAAAAGAAAAAAAATGCATAGGTTACTCTGGTCTTTTATGAACTATCTACTTGAAGGTAAACAGTGATAGATTTAGCTCATTCTTATTAGATTAGACGATGATCCCTATTTCCCTATTTGAATGATGGTCTATGGGAAAATTAGCCTATTTCTCACTTAATTTATAACGTCAGTAAACATGAGTAGTTGATGGTTTCAATTACTAGTTAGAGCAGTATGTGAATTTTGCAAATGATGTTCCCATTATTAAATACAGATAATAAAGCAAAGCACATCGGTATGATTGAAAGTTGATATGGTCCAATAGGCGCCTGGTTGAAGGTGATGTCAAAACAGGAATTCACATTCTTGTGGGTGATGTCACTAATAATTGCCACTTAGCAGTGGAAACTATTTCCTTCCGCACTCTTTTAGGTGCTTTGCTAAGGAAATTGTAGCCAAACTGGTCTGCAAAAGGACAAAAGAAAGGATCTATTTCCTCCGACGCCTTAGGTCTTTTGGGGCAAGTAAACAAGTTCTTTGTTTGTTTTATACCCCTGTGGTCATTAGTGTTCTGCAGTACTGTAAGAGCATGTGACACAAACATCTGCTCATTTCTGTGACATCAAAACTGCTTCATCGAATGACAACCTGCTCAAAGACCATGGGTCAACCAGTTGAAAAAATTTATGAAACCACAATAACACGTTGAGACTGACTAAGAACATTGCCTCTGACCCTAACCATGTCCTGAACCATGAATACAGACCATTACCATCCGTTTTCTTTCAGAAAAAGCACTTTATGAGAGTCATGTTCGGGTTGTTTATTTCTTATTTGTGGGAGAACATTTGTTAGACAGTTGAATTGTGTCTTTGAAATGACGCAGCACAAATGTGTCATAAATGGTCTAAAATAACTGTATCATACTAATATCGGTATGTGATGTTGGTATTATTGGACACAAAAAGTGGTATGACCCATGCCTAGTTTAGGGTGATTGTAATGCTGTAGACACATTTCAGACAGGTTGAGAGAGTGTGTGAGAGAGCATACGTGGACATGATCTGTTACCTGAACAGGATCCGGAGGATGTTCGCTACCAGGAGGACCAGGCACACGTAGGAGGAGAAGCCCTCTGCGTTCTGTGTCCGGCGGATGTCTCTGTACTGCGGGATGTAGGGCACCACACCGCCGAACACCATCGCTCCGGCGGCGATCCATGACACCAACGTTTGGAACACGGACACAATCTGGTCGAAGAGCTCATCTTCCATGTTCGACTGCTGCTCACCAGCGTGGACGAGGAGCCGTGAAGTGATGTCAGCTGGCTGTGAGCGGCTCTGTTGACACGGCGAGGCGTCTGTTCGCCTCGGCTGGTTCCGTGATGATTTACAGGTGGCGAAGGGACTAACATCCGTGTTTGCCGTGGTTTACGCAGTCAAAACAGCTACTGCCACGACATTATAAGGAGATCGGAGAGGGCGAGCCGCCGGATGTGAAAACAAACAATGGCGTTCAAAATAAACGGTGACACCACGAGTAGATTTTAGCAAATTTACCGGAAAATTCGCTCAGCAACCCTGAAGCACCGACAGCGGTGTGGTGTCTTTTCCTCTGGGGGGGGAGACGCGTCACGCCTGCGGTTGATAACCAGCTTCACCACTTCAGTTAATGCTAGCTAGCTGTGTTTGTTTCAACGTCTGTACTTCACTCTGAAGAGCAACTCCAAAGATCCACGAAGCTCTTTAAAGGCAACTGGTATATTGACAGAGATTTAAAAACAAAAAAAAAGTATAAGTATATTTCTCTAGACCTCTATTGTGACGTTATTTACAGTTTCGTTCACCGGCTGTCTCATTGTAGTGATTTGCTATGCCGTCACACTTCCTAGATCCTCATACGTCACGTGGTCAAACAAAGCTTCTCAACTGAGTCAAGAGAGTTCACCCACACGAGCAATTACTGTTGTTTCGCATCCTGGGGGAGTTTTAGTTTGAGAGAATGTGATAGAGTTTTAGGACGACCGTTGAATAATTATAATTAATTAAATGTTTATTCAATTCAATTAATATTTATTTATCAGGGACAATGCAGTGAGATATAGTGGAAATAAAGTGCATCTGATATCTACCCAAAGAGTATATATAGCAATTTGCTAGTTTGCAACCAGTACATAAGACCTCTTTCTCATCTACATAATACAATGTACACACACACACACTCATACACTTCATAACAGTTTGACCTTATTGAGACTACCTATCAAAATTGGGAACAGTTTTTGACCTTTACAGTAAAAGTTTTAAAATCTTTTATCAGTTTTATTTCATTAGGCATTAAATTCCAGATGTGACTTCCTTTGATGGAGAAAGCCGATTGCCTAAATTTGGTTCTGCAGTGTTGATATTTTACAGTCTGCTGCCATCCTGTCTTTGGATGAAACCACATGTGTTACTGGTGCAATGATTTCCGATTATTAACAGTTTAAGGGTTAATATAACAATCGTTAAAGACATTTAAGAACAGTTAAGCAGAAGAATGAAAACATGAAGAAAAGCAATGTGCAAAATACAGTAAAGGAGCAACAGTGAACCCATAGCGGCAACAAGAATATAATGTAAATTGAAGAGTATATCGAACTGTCCAGGGTGTACTGTCCTATGTCAGCTGAGATTGGCACAGCACCCCCCGTGACCCTCTGGTGGAGGATAAAGCGGTAGATGATGGACGGATGGATAAAGAGTATACAATGAGTAAATTGATTTCTAAACAGGAAAGCAATTTCAAAAATGAAGTCTGTGCACTTCATGCGCAAGGAAAGAGGAATGAGGGTGTATAAGGTAGACAGACAAACAATGATGTTTGACTTCAATTTAGCTGCATAAATATTTCACTGAGGAGGAACTATATTACAAAACAGACCTTGGTGCTTGTATTGCCCTGACTCTATAGACCTACATCCTCCTACATATTTCATGTAGCCTGGTTTATCTCAAGTCACAAGTAACCACAAGAAGGTTCATGTGCATTCATTGTTGTCACTCTTACAAGCCACTCTCAGTATGAACCACACACATTCAGTGGGATTGACTGTAGATTTACACGTTTCAAGACAAACTCCACATTACAAATACTATGAAGGCTTGAATGAACGTAATATAAGCCTCATGACAGATAATCTGCCATCTAAGCTGCCACAATGATCCACGATTATCTCTTATATAAAGACTAGAGCTTTACTGCGGGGAGAGGGAATATTCCCACGCGTCTGCTTCAGTATGTGTCTATCAGGACAAACCAGGTTACAAAGTGTTAACAGAAAGGTTCTTCCTGCATACAAAGCACTATGGGTGTCGTTAAGTCAGCCTAAATAAGATCACATGTAATGGGAAATGTAGGAAGATATACCTTCATAATAAACCTTCAAAAGAAGTCACTTGTGCTGTGGGCGATGAAAAACAACCACAACAACATTATACAGTTGTTTTAGAGACAACTAAAACTGCATTTTTGACAAGGATTACAAATATAACCCATAGGAAAAGATAATATGTCATGTATCAAAGCCTTGGATTTATGATAGCAGCTTGTCTATGTGCCTAGACAATTATGTATCATGTACGGCAGAGCCAGCCCAAGCACCTGCTTAGTGCCCCATTACCACCAGGGGGCCCACTAGAACATTTTATTTTCTTATCATAGGTATGGTATTGTTAAAAAAAACCCCAATAACAATATCTAGATAGTATATTATACATAGTACTATTCATGGCTACAACACATGCACGTGACACCATGCTCAGATTACCTCTCAGTATTGTGCCATTTTGAAAATTAGGTGAAAATCAGCACTATTTAAGATTAAAAGTAAGAACATGTCAGGCTGACATTGCGGATGATGCAAGTGTAAGCTATTATTTTGTTGCCAAAAGCGAGAGGTTTTGACAGGAAGTTGTTGTGGCCGGAGCTAAGGGCTCTTATTTCGAAGGCCAGAGTGAAAAAGAAGTGCAGAGTGTTAAGGCAAGGAAAATTGACGATGTCTAAACTTCACTGTTAACGTTCCTCGCTTTAACACTCTTCATTTCCCCTTTACGATGGCCTTCAAAATAAGAACCCTTGGCTGTGGCCACACCAAAACGTACACAAGAAACACGACTACAACTGTGCAAATGTACTGCTTTATTATTGACGCCGATAAAGGGCCTCAAAATCCAAAATTTGCGTAGGGCCCCCCAGGTTTGGGCCAAACGGCATCGTCAAATGCCTTTTATTTTGAAAGAAACAGTACAGCAAGCGGAAGTCGTGCTGTTTTAAGTCTATGGATTTTGTTTGCCGCAAAGTTAGGGCAAACACATGTGACGTTGTTGAAAGCGAACCCGGACGGATTCACAACGATGTTTTTTTTACAGGTTAGTTTAACCAAAAACAACTAGACAATAACGACAAGTGTGACGAAGAGTGGAATCAACCGACTATGTCAAAAACAACAGACTGCAAAGCAGCGAAAGACATGACAGAGGCGGTGAGTTTGTGTGACGTCACGGGAGCTCGTTTACGCACTTCATAGAGGAACAAGCGAACATTCTTTGCTGAAAGACCTTAAGTTTTAGTTCCTCTGACCTCTGTGTGATTCTGTAGATGGAGGAAACGATGCAGCGGCTTCAGGGGAAATTCCAGGGCATCTCTCAACAGCTGGAATCAAGAAATATCCTTTGTGTGTGTGTGTGTGTGTGAGAGGCGTTTGTTTACATATTGTGTGAATTTTACTCACTGTGTTCTGTATGAATCAGCCAACACACACACACACACTGTACATGTAAATCACAACCCTGTGATATGGTGAAATAAAAAAATGGCCACTAGGTGGCGTTCAGTCTCTGTAAATAACAAGCCCAGAGTATCAGTGGAGTAACGTTTGTGTGGATTGGACCTTTAAAACTTAAAAGCGCGAGACTGACACTGGTTTTAAACGCCCCTCCCCTTCCCTTCTACCCTCCAAAAAATATGTCACATGAAAATGAAACAACACACATGGTTAGACAACAACCATAGCAAAGTTTGTTTTTTTGAGAGAGTGTGAGTGACATCACTACTCATTATAAAATACGAAAACGTCCAATAAAAGGTATAAGACCTCAACTGTTATTGTGTAAAAAACATAATAGGTATCAAAAGTTTGATTTAGGTGAGAAAAGCTCCAAGTCTTGTGACCCGTTTGAAGTGCTACAAAGTGGACTATAAAGCGTTTATGTTTTTGTCTCACAGTGTACTGTGTTGTTGTTGTTGTTGTTGTTGAGCTTTAATTGGTGCTATAATGTGCAGACTGTTTGTTTTCCTTCATGTTCACACTCAGTGAGATGGGGAGCCGCATCGACAACCTTGAGAAGAACGTGTCTGAGCTGATGACACAGGCTGGGATGGAGGAACAGGCGATGGCAAAGTGACGGCATTTGCACTGGTCCGTCATCCGTCCTGCTGCATTCACACACTACGGTTATGACTGTTGCTTTCGCCAGCAGTGGATTCAAGTTTCATACAGGAATTTGAGTTCAGAGCTGGTATTAATTCACCTCTACAGTTATCATATCACTTTCAGGTGCTACAATATACTGCTAACACATGTTTGTGTCGCTCTCAGCAACTAAAATTAGGATTACCCTGTGAGCACAGATCATTTATTCTGTAAATTCTGTAACCAAAGCCTGTAAAATCAGATTTATGGTCCAGTTAGAAAGCCTGACAGGAAATAATCGAGGAGGGCTGAAGCCATTATGGTAATAATGCCACAAAACAGCAGTTCACGTAGTTGCCCCTCACTCTTATTAACCTGTGTCATGTCCTGACACAAACCTCAGCCGAACAGCACCTCTGCCTGGTCACAATGTTTTTCAATTTTATGTAAGACAATAATATAAGTAAGCAATATTTTCTGTCACTCAAACTGAGCAATCCGTTAAAGATTGTAAGTCAATGTCCCATGTCAATCCCATTTTTATTTTCTGTGTTACACAGTGTTTATAGTCTATATTTTCTAACCAAAAAGCTTGTTAATCAATTTATAGATTCCAGATGGTAGAGTCTTTAGATGGTAAAGTCTTCTGATGTTTTTCTCATTGTCTGTAACTGTGTACATGAGCATGATGTGCTGCTCTACAGTGCCTCTACTGGTCAAACTCGAACCCCAACCCAGTCAAAACAATAGTGGTGCTCTGAATCGACTCTGAACACTTTGGCCTTTTTAACTAGACAAAATCATCCAGTGGCCTTAAACCTCCACATGTATGTATGTACTGTATGTCAACATACTAACAGAGACTGAAATATCCTTTTGTTTTTTATCATCGACTTCAACCTGCTGTACTTGGTTAAATTATTAGTAAAATGCACTGTTGGTCACATCTGTGTTGTTAAATCCATAATATCAAACTATGCACCAGATGACATGTCTTCCCTTTGTTTTTTTGTGTCAATGTGTACCTAAGTTATAATTATATTGGCCAAATAAAGACAAACAAAAACAACCTCCTAAGACACTGTTGACCACTTATTTGGATTCTGTTTAACCCAAAGACCAGAGAAATGTTTAAATGTTTAAACTTCTGTCGGCTTTGAAACTTCAGGACTGCATCAGTAACTGCATGCCACATGTCACAGTTTAATAGAAAACCTTTTTTTTGTATTGTTATAAATTGTTGGACATGGCTTATATACTTATACGTCTTTATTTATGGACAATGAAACAAGGTAAGACAAACAAAATTAAACTAATATCTATCACTTTCTGGCACGAGCAGGCCCAAATTGTCTTTTGCTTGAGCCCACTTTTAAGTAGAGGTCAAAGGCATGGAGAAATCACCCCCATAGCAGGACAACAGCAATACAACACAGCCCCCTCTAGTGTTCACATGTGCCCACTGCAGTGAGTTGAAGTGTCGCTGACCATGGTCCTGAAATCTGCTTTTTTTTTTTAAATGCCTGTCATTTACAGAAAGAGTTGGAACTAGACAGAATTATCAGAAAGTAGATCATTCAACATTATATCACATTATAATCTATTTAAGTTTAATTTCACATTTAACTGTGATTTCAGTCATAAACAAATGTTTCCTGCATCATTAACAAAGCAGAAAATTACAAACTTTATAAAGGAAGAGCGGCTGAGTTCTCCAATTCTACAATTTGAAAGAGCCAAAGTTCCCTTCTTGGATTCCACAGTTGCCAGGAACTGAAAGTGTTTTAGATAAAATTCATTGAAGGAGGAAATTGGCTCTGTGACTTCATGTCCAGAGACAAAATTGGACACTCTCCACTCTTGGCCACAATCTGAGAAAATGTCCTTTTCTCCTTTTCTGTGAGGCATTGCTCGGAAGAAAAAACTGTCAAGGAAGGGAAAATGGATCATGTCTGAGTTTCTCAAACAAGGGACGACGTCAGTGGTCTGATGCATCTGATGATTGTGATGTCTCAGTTACATTTGGGGCTGGGTGGAAAAAAAGGTTGAAAACATTCATAAATATCCTTTTCTGGAAGGCGTTGGTTGGAAATTTCAATGATGTCTTTATAGCTCAAACAAGCGGGACACATGCTCAACTCTCTGCACTGATGATGCAGATGGTACATAGTGGATAATTGGCCCATGTTCCTTTAAAGGTGACATAGAATGCTTCTATCGCACATAAATGTTAGTTATGGAGGTCTACTTACATATATGAACTTGTTTTCATGGTTAAAAACCTCCTAATCGCTGCAAACGAGCCGATCAAAATATCTCCTCACTGACGCTCTCGTCAGCCGCGCTGTTTCAGACCAAAACCACACCCCTAGAATGTGGACTGTGTTGTGATTGGCCAGCCAACGAGAGCTTTCCCACTGTCCTGTGATTGGCCAGGTACCTGGAAGTGACGTAATAGATAGGCCAGCTCTCAGATACACAGCTCCCCCTCTGGCACGGTGGATGCTCTGCATCTCAGCAGCTACAATCAGAGTAGTTCTTCTTCTTCTGCGGTTGAATGTACGCAACAGGATGTGCCCGGACTAGTGCCCGCACCAGGAGGCGCTACGGTGGTGAGAGGAGTGGTGAGGATTTCTGATGACGACATCAAATTAAGGAAGTGCCGATCCGCTTCGCAGAGCCCAGGAAAACTGTTGCCCAGGAAAACTGTTGTTCTGAAACTTTAGGGTTTCATAAACGAGGTAATGACGCAGATACACACACAAACGCAGCGTTAATTGGAGCTTCCGGTCTATGTGGGCTTTAAGTAAATTGTCAAAGTTCCATTGATGACGTGCCTGTGGAGTGAGAAGTTTGCACTGTGACTCTGAGTCCACACACAGGACGGGACACTCTCTACTTTTCTGGACGGAGAAAATGCTGTTTGGCAAAATGTCATTTTTCTCAATTGACTGAAAAAGCATCTCGAACAAGGACAAATGCACCGTCTCCGCGTCTCTGCAGTGATAATGCAGCAGGTCCGCTGCGAATGAGGACGCTCGGCCCCGGATGCTGTTAAGGAAATTGCCAAAGTGCCTGCACGGCATATTGATGACACACACACACACACACACACACACAGTTCCACTTATTTGGCAAACTCTGACAAAGCAGGCGTTAATAAGCCACTGAATCATGACAGTAAATATGAATGCATGAGTGAATATGAATGCATGAGCAGAGGACAGGGACGCAGCACAGGTGCACACACACGCTCGTAGCTCAACGTAGTTCAAGAGCAACGGCACGGCTGACTGTGTTGCCATGGCAACCTGCACTGGAGAAGACACTTTGTGTGAGGTCATGTGTACTTGGGAAAACAGCCAAGACATGAGAGGAAGGAGACGGCGCTGCAGGTGTTTTTGAGGGTTTGCACCGTCGCGGGAAAGTGTGTGGGCTGACACATGCTTGTCGTTGAGGTGGAGTGGGTGAGTGGGTGAGTGGAGAGCCGATGTCGGCAGTGAGGGGAGGATAAGTGGTTTCAACCCTGTAGCCCATGCACCACGGGGTGAGTGGGGGACTGGAACAGAGGGAACCACTTCTCCCTGTGTGTGTGTGTGTGTGTGTGAGAGAACAGGGAGTTCTGATAATGTAAATGACTGAATTGGCAGTTTTGATGATGCTGTTTAAATCAATGATTTAATGAATGTACTTGTGAAGTGGCAAAATTTAAAGTTATGTTAAAGGTGAAGTCTCCTTCTCTCTTTATGTGTGTGTGTGTGTGTATATAAGGTGATAATAGTTTTGGATTATTCATTAGTTTTAATTTTTATTTAGTTCTGTTTTTTTAAGCTTGAGTATTAGGGCCAAACTGTAGAGAAAAAAACACTTAATCTTTCGAGAATAAATTTTTTTTAGTTTTATAAACACACAATTCAGTTTTCTAGTTTTATTTGAAAACGTTTTTTTTCAATTTTGGTTTTTGTTATTTCGTTAGTTTTCATTATAACCTTGGTGTGTGTGTGTGTGTGTGTGTGTGTGTGTGTGTGTTCTCTCTCCCTCTCTGCTGCACTCCTCTTATGAAGTGAAACACAAAGTAAACGTGTGTGACGTCGTTCTCTTCTTTCATCCTCTTCAGATCCTTCGTCTATCGACCGGTCAGTCTGTCACTTTGCCTCAATGGTCACAGAAACTGATCTTTCTCTTCTGATCATTGTCACGGTAGAAGTTTCACACGTGACCAAAAATACAATTAGCAAATGAGTTCATTCATTCATTCATTCATTCGAAGGTGCATTTCTCAAAGTTTGTTCAGCGTCAGTTGACAAGGACATCGTGATGAATAAACGCCCAGACGCTCAAGGACAATGGAAATAATTCAAGTGTTATTAGTCAGTAAGGAGCGGGAAGTCACACAGAGGATTTCCTTCCTCTTCCTCTTCCTCTTCCTCCACAGTACACGTCCATACTTCATGTCACGTGTTGCACAGACAAAACCACAGAGAACAAGAAGAAGGAGAGGTGTTGGCAGAGATAAGAGGTAAAAATAGATGAGGCTTTCTCTTCACACACACGCACACACACACACACACACACACACAAGGGACACCTGTGTGTTCTCTATACCACCTGAGGCCCTTTGATTCCTAGTGTGCTTTAATCTGCGCTGTGCTCTCAGCTGCCTTTTAAGTGAAAATCCTCGCCACCTTCAACCTCCCCTCTTATTCACTCTCTCTCTCCCTCTTCACACAAACAAACAAACAAACAAACAAAAAGAATCCATCCCAAACAAACCACCTGTTATCTATGTCATAGTAAACGCAGCTCATCCAGGAAACTCTGCTGCTGCTGCGTCTAAATTTAACCCGGCAGTTATTCTGGGGACATTGTAACATACATCACCTTCTGCCTACTGTAACACATTTATATCTACAGGAATAGAAACTGATTTCCAACTTGGTTCTGCCAGGGGAGTCAATTAATGACCAGAGAAACACAGAGGGAGGGAGGGGGAGGGAGGGAGGTTGGGGGTCAAGAAGAATGAAATGACATCATCTTTTTTGTTTAACACTACAAGTTTTCAATCACACTTAATTCACACTTCGTTTAGTACTTAAATATCTTCCAGATACGTGTGGATTTCTTCTTCACCATTCACTCACTCACCCTGTCCTGCTCTCATTCATGCTCCGCTTACTTTTCTCTTTCTCCATCAGTCTCACGCCACTCTGCTTCCCTGTCTCACGTCTTCCTGTCTGTCCAAAACAGTCGTCTTTCTGCGCATATCAGTGAAACACGGGTGTGTCACCGCTCAGCAGCCATCCAGCAAAATAGCCCCCCGTCCTCTTCATCGCCATGGAAACTGGGTCAGCTTCAGTGAAAAGTACGTGGTCTCTCGCAAACAGACACAGATACAGATATGTGTCTGTCTGCATTTGTGTGTGTGTGTGTGATGAAGGAGAGTTGAGGGAGATGAAAAGGAACACACACAATTTTAATATAGGAAGATGTAGATATAGGAAAAAAAAGTTATATTATTTCTATATATATATATATATATATATATATATATATATATATATATATATACATATATATATATATATGTATATATATAAGAAACAGCTACACCAGCGACGGTTACAGCTTTCTGTTTCAGTTGTATATTTATACTTCTTTTGCATCCTGTTCTTTATTTTAAGAGAATATTTTTATATTGTTTTATTTGATATATTCTTTATCTCATCCTTCATTTGTGTCATTTGTTTTCTTGTTAATATAACTGTACCCAGGCTAATTTATTCTATTCTATTCTAAATCGCGGGCATTTTCCACACAACACAACATAACATCAGTGGAAACAGCCACAGATCATCCATCACTTGCCACAGGAGTTTACATTGCACCACTCCAATGGAATAGAATAGAATATGTCTTTATTGTCCAATTTGTGTTTTATAGCAAAATAAAACACATTCAAGTAACTTTTAGAGAACACGTCACATTGTGACTCCTAATTATGAATCTGTCAGACCTTCACTGCCACTCCCCTTAATTCTTATCATCATGGAATCGGTGTCCAATTTGAGGTGATCGTCATGGTTGCCTTGGCCCCCGTCCCCTCTTCCTCCTCTTCCTCCTCCCCCTCCCTGCATTCCGCTCACCTCATGTCTCCCCGTCTGCTGC
This sequence comes from Solea senegalensis, assembly GCF_019176455.1. NCBI lineage: Eukaryota > Metazoa > Chordata > Actinopteri > Pleuronectiformes > Soleidae > Solea > Solea senegalensis. The sequence goes on along the minus strand of NC_058039.1, from coordinate 18,164,773 downwards.
TACTTTTTTTTGGTCTCCTCATGATTAAGAGGCTCGGAGCCTAAGGTGGTCCATCCATTGCTGTGTTGAAGACAGGTTCATTAACAGCAGCAGAGAGACTCATTAACTGTCACTGTGCTGTAATGTAGACGGCCGGTGGAAGAGGCCAAATGTAATATTGCATTTTTAAGGCCAGCGCTGATGTAATATTCTAGGTTTTATGGGACACCTTCTTGAGGGAGGTGTCGCAGGTGAGGCACAGTGGAGGTGCAGATGAACAGCGTGTGCTCTCACATTAGCACAAATGTTGGCGATAAAGACGTGGATGTTTAATAAGAGTATCAGAGACAGTCCAGAAGACACAAACAGGACGTGTCCACCACTCTTGCCTCACTCATTTCTTGCTGCACCAACGCTGCCTCACACTGCTGCAGCTGGCAAAGCTGTCCACATCTGAGTTTAGCAGTTTCAAATGTTATTCAGTGTCTTGCTTGTGTGTTCCTGAGTGAGCGCTAACAAAAACACTACATTAAAGGAGCTAAATATAACACTACTGCGATGGGAATTCAAAATCGTGGGCTACATTGTCCTCTATCTTCCCAAAGACTCAAGGCTATTGTGGGTCGCCAGAAAGTGTCTGAAAGATGAGTTCCCTCCTGGTGAACGCCCTGGAGTACTCACTCGCGCATCAGGTTACTGTAGTATCCCGCTTCACCACCGGGTGGCAGTACAAGTCTGGACGCTTTCCTACCAAAGAAGAAGAAGAGAACGATGCTACAGCTCCCTCGGGCACGTCTGGTTCGAGTGGCTCACAGCTGAAAGGCAGGCGCGTCACGGTGTCAGGTGTTTGGAGGGTCGCCGGGTCGACGCTCGGGTGACTATCCTATAATGTTTTTTTCTGCTTGGTGAGCGGGGATTATACTCCACCTACTGGCGGGGCGGAAATTCACTTCTGTCCTTCAGACACTGCAGACGCGTTCATCTCTGACGACATAGCGCGGTTATTTTATGACGTTGTGCATTGTTCACATATTGCTCCTTTATTCTTATTTTAACATTTCACGTCTGAGGCGACCTGCTTCTGTCCACACCATCAAACAGAATGTTGCAGATGTTGACCTGTGATGGAGGGGTCATTACGAGACGTTCCCCCCCCCTAATCTCATTACAGCGCTACAGACAGGCGAAAAAAGGGGGAGGAGATTTTAGAAAAGAAAGATGGTGAGAGAGAGAGATGAAGGATCATTCAGAAAGAAAGATGAGAGGGAATCTCACAGCTCAGTTTTGAAAGGTTGCGCACGCTGAGTCTGAGGCATGTTTGAAACTTTAAACACACACACACACACACACAGTGTTTAATCATCAGTGTTACTGGTCACAGGACACATTCCTGTCTTCATCGACACTCACCATCTCACTCTCTCTCTGGCACACACTCGCCCTTGCTCGCCCTTGACAGTCAGACAATGTGAGTAAAGAGAGAGACTGGAACTGTGTGGAGAGGAAGAGACAAGATAAGAAAAGTTGAATGGTATATAGGGACTGTATTTACGTCTCTATATACGCCTCAGCACTTTTCCTTTGTGCTGACTAATGACTAAAGAAATAATTAAACCTATTTTAAGTCGATATGAGATCATCAGATTCATAAAAACCTTCTCCTCACTCACCACTGCACTGATTATTACAAAATAATCCGACATTTAATCCCTTATATCATAAACTTGTAATCTTGCATGTAAAATAATTGAGGATTATTTAAATAGACTAATATTTTTCATCTCATGTCATTTTCATTTCTCTTTTAAGACAAAAAAAATGTTTAAATGAGTTGTAACGTAACATAAATTCATTATCATCAGCATCAGTGGTTGATCTGTGGCTGCATGATGGACTTTGTCCTCTGTCCACATCTATGCAGCTTCTGTGTACAGTATTTTGTTTGGTCAGAAACTGCTGTCCTACTTGGATTTCCTTTTACACATAAAAATCTGTGAAGAAAACATATTATTATACATATTCTCTTACACAGAATGGTCCAAAAAGAATAAGAAAGACGTCCAGTACGCAGCAGACAAAAATGCCTTGTTGATGTCAGAGGTCAAAGTGAAAGAAACACAGAAAAGAGTCACGTGGAGCTGAGACGCTTAATCAGCGTAGGTTTAGTAAACAGTTGAAGTAAAAATGCAGGAGGAGGCGGGGCCAACCTTGGCTTGCATGCTGAAAATGAAGATCGAGTGGAATAAGACGCGTAAATGTGTCCTCTATAAATAAAGGGGACACGACAGACACTGAAGGAGACGGGACAAAAACAACAGTCTGGAGTGTCAAAGTCAGATGTCTTGTTACAAAGTTAAATACGACCGTGATTCACTTAGCGTTGCTCAAGGTTACGCCACAACTGGATTACAGGGGGGAAAAAACACAACATCTCGATAACGCTACGATCAGATGTCATTGTACACGACTGTAGCGTCCAGATCCTGAACGAATGAAAGAAAAATGGCAAAGGGAAACGAAAACAAGGGCAAGCGGAAGTGTCGCGGGGAGAATGAAAAAAGGAGAGATGGAGGACAGAGGAGGTGGGTGGAGGAGTCGTCCTTTGTGGAGTGTGGAAAAGGTCAATTAGACAGTTTACCATGGCACTGGCGCAGGATTTCACACCACATCACACCACACACGCAGTCGCAGCCAGACATGAATGGAGGGTTTTGATTTTCATTGTCAGGCTGCCAACGTGCACATCAGTCAGCATGAATATGATTTCACTGAGGGGGAAAAGACTCGTGTAACCACAGCTACACGCTCACAATCTGCACAGTTCTCTTCACTATCTGAAAACATGAACGACAATGAATTAATCACAAGAGCACGTCACAAGTCCAAACACGCACTCTTTATGTGAAGTGATGTTTATCGTCTCTGAGAATATGAAAACTCATCACTGAGGGTCTCTTATGATAGTCATGTGATGATATGACTACTGTAACCTTTTGTTTTACACCTGATCTGCTGCATGTCTGTGTGTTTGCATTGTGTATGTGTGAACTGTGTCGATAAGTAGACGAGAGAGAGAGACAGATAGAGAGAGAGACAGATAGAGAGAGAGAGAGAGGGAGGACTTGAAAAAAGTACAGAACACTGAGCCGTGAGGAGATGAACAGGAGGATGGTGACACAGGACAGGAGAGATGAAAGAGAGAGGAGAGGGATGAGAGGATAGGACAGGCTCGATGGGTTGTCTCCCATGGCAACCTTGTGTTACCAAGGGACACACACGCACACTTGCACACGCACACACACACACTTATGAATATTCATAGAAGTACAATGGAAAAGAGGCTGTACTACTATATTTGTCGTTTTCAATAAAGCATATTTCAATTAGAGGTGGAGGAATGAATTTCATATCAATTAATGTGGTTTCAATAATACATATTTGAATTAGATGGAAGAGAGAGAGAGAGAGAGAGAGAGAGAGAGAAGGAAAGAGGCAGAAAGACAGATTAGTGGAACATTATGAGATTATTCTACTCAAACACTCCAACATTAGAAGATTCACGTGAGACGTTCCCCACACTGGGTGAGCTCTATCTAGTATAATAACAGATGTGCATGAGTAGTAATAACATAGTTTAAGTGAAGGTGGGTAAGAGTGTGGTCCTGGTAGCCAAAACAGTAACATAATGAAAGCAACACTGATCGGGGACAATTGAAATGCAGCTGCCGCCATTACACAGTTTTAACGTCATAATGACAAAGTTTACGGCAAAATGCTGCTTATTTCAGCTTTAAATTGCGCTTTTGGGTCCATAAAATCCAGTCCTTGACTATTCAATGAAATGTGTCGAGTTCCCTCCTCACGATACACTTTATACATCGTAGACGTCCGTGTATCCTGGATGTTTTGTCTAGTTTTAGAGTCTCGTTCATGCAGCATGAATGATGTGGTGCTTACCTTGAACTGAAGGGCACACACACACACACACACACACACACACACACACCAGGTAATAAAGTGTGTGTTGCATTAGTCCCGCAGTATGATGGACGTTTACCTTGTGCTAAAGGTCATGTCACTCCCCGTGAGAGGCCCTGGCTGACCTCGACTAATCACACTGTAACGCACGTTTCCTCCCACAAAAAAGGTGTAAACATGTGTTTTGTCTCCACATGGAAACAATAATAAAACATTGAGGCAAATTAAAAGAGTCCATAACATAACGGCTGGGTAACTTATTCACCATCATCTGAATGTGAACTCTGTCGAGAAAGACTATTAATGCAGTCATCGTTAACTCCCCCATGGAAAATGTTAAGAGACGTTGTAAATCAAGTGGGACGGTCTGTGTTGAAATGGGCGGATGATAACATTGATGTCACATGGACCCTCGTGGACCTGTGAGTGCACACACACACACACACACACACACACACACAGAAAGCATGAGTCAGTTTTCATAGCAATGAAGACTAAGTACTTGTGTCGTAACGACTTTCATAAAATGATTCGCCAATCGGAGAACTACTCATGTAATGACATAATAATACAATATATATAATATATATCACTACTTATGTAATGATACACTACTGAATAACAAGTATATTGAGAAATGAATGTTAAGTGCGGATTAAACTAATAATGTTCTGATGACTAATGAGTACTCAAGAAGTAATACTATCTACTGAGCAGCCTTATAATGACAGTAATGACTGCTAAGTACTCATGTATTGATAGTAACTATGACTACTGAGTACTGATGTAATGATAGTAACTATGACTAGTGCATACTCATGTAATGATAGTAACTATGAGAGAGTTCTTGTGTAATATAGTAACTATGACTACTGAGTACTGATGTAATAATAGTAACTATGACTACTGAGTACTGATGTAATAATAGTAACTATGAGAGAGTACTTGTGTAATATAGTAACTACGACTACTGAGTACTGATATAATGGTAGTAACTATGACTACTGAGTACTTGTGTAATAATAGTAACTATGAGAGAGTACCTATGTAATATAGTAACTATGACTACTGAGTACTAATATAATAATAGTAACTATGACTACTGAGTACTGATGTAATAATAGTAACAATGACTACTGAGTACTGATGTAATAATAGTAACTACGAAAGAGCACTTGTGTAATATAGTAACTACAACTACTGAGTACTAATGTAATGATAGTAACTATGACTACTGAGTAGTAATAATAACTATGACAGAGTACTTGTGTAATAACAGTAACTATGAGAGTACTTGTGTAATAACAGTAACTACGACTACTGAGTACTGATGTAATGATAGTAACTATGAGTACTGATGTAATGATAGTAACTATGACTATTGAGTGCTTGTGTAATAATAGTAACTATGAGAGAGTACTTGTGTAATATAGTAACTATGACTACTGAGTACTGATGTAATAATAGTAACTACGACTACTGAGTACTGATGTAATGATAGTAACTATGACAGGGTACTTATGTACTATAGTAACTATGACTACTGAGTACTTGTGTAATATAGTAACTATGACTACTGAGTACTGATGTAATGATAGTAACTATGACTACTGAGTACTTGAGTAATATTAGTAACTACGACAGAGCACTTGTGTTATATTAACTACGACTACTGAGTACTGATGTAATGATAGTAAATATGACTACTGAGTACTTGAGTAATCTAAGTAACTATGAGAGAGTACTTGTGTAATATAGTAACTACGACTACTGAGTACTGATGTAATGATAGTAAATATGACTACTGAGTACTTGAGTAATTTAAGTAACTATGAGAGAGTACTTGTGTACTATAGTAACTATGACTACTGAATACTGATGTAATAACAGTAATTATGTCTACTGAGTACTGATGTAATGACATGTTAATTTTAATGTAACATAGTAATAAACGATCACAGTGACGTCATGTCGTCATGTTGACAGCGGATGCTCTCTCCGTCTTGTTGTGGTTGCCCTGATTTGACTTTCCTCTTTCTTTCACAATACCGTCATCTCTCTCTCTCTCTCTCTCTCTCTCTCGCTCTCTCTTCACACTCACGTGACCAGGAGCCGCAGCTAACGCGCGCTCGGGGGAGGCGGGCCTCATGCAAATGTGTTGGCAGGGGAGACGCAGCGGTTTCATTCATTTTCTCTCAGAGCGAGCAGACTTACCGCGGAGGCTGTTTTCATCTGGCGGAGCACAACATAAATACAAAGAAACATTACACAGAGAAGAAGAAGAAGAAGGAGAAGAAGAGCTGGAGGAAGCAGAGAAGACTTTTATTTTGAAGATATAAATATCAAAAAGGGAGTCCGCTTCTCTTACACAAACAGCAGTCGGTAAGTGAAGGACTTTAGTGTTTGTTTTTGTAACCCTGTGCAGGTGTTTGGTAAACAATTATCAAATTGACGTCACGGGAATAATGTGTTCATATGCTTTGAGGGAAGTGAAGCCTGTGAAGTGTTGTGAATGAATCACTGAAGTCAAGGCTCGTTGTTGTACTCTGAGCAGTACAGAGAGACAGTGTCTTGCTCAAGGACACTCAGCGCTGCCTGCAGAGGTAATTGAACCTGGGACCATTGTTTCCAGTCGCTGCTGTTCTGTATGAGACTGATGATAATGACGATAATGCAGCTCCAGGGTTAAGAGTGTCCTTCATGCTCTGTCTGCAGAGAAATGAAAGCATGAACAGAAATAGTGCTGCAGTGATTAATCGGTTACTAAATCAATTGCCTTGAACTGGACTGAAACTGAACTCGGTTAAACCTGATTTTAACGTGAGTTTATAGACAAACACATTGGTTATTTTGAGGGTTTTGTGAGCCAGTGGTCACCAGTTTCTCCATTGCCTGCATCACTAATAATCAATAAGTCAGTATTAGTGATAATAGGGAAGTAATATTATGTTACATTACCTGCACATTACTTTAAAAAACAACATGTTTCCTTATTAGGACAATATTAAATGGCAGGAAATGATGTTATGACCATTAAATGACCTCTGTATGACAGAATTAATAGCACACTATGACTGTGTTGTGACTCCATGGATTGATTTTCCTTCAACGACCCCGTGTGTTGCACTCCAGCTGTGTCTTACATCTGCATGGAGTAAACAAACAGGATATGAGAAAGGAAAGACAATAAATGGTTCTGAACGTCTACTTTGTGCAACAAGTGTGTTCCCATCAATAGTTGATGTGACGCTCGCCCACAGACGCAGTGCTCACGTCACACCGTGTGAGTGAAGAGAGGAGGCCGCTTGTGTGTGTGTGTGTGTGTGTGTGTGTGAGTGTCATGACGCCACAACTTGTGCAATCGATAGGAGCCGGATTCCAGTGTGTGTACATGTGTTCACATATTGTGTTATTGCATCACAGACAGCTGGTGACACAACCAGTGGCTGCTGCTGTTGTTTCTTTTTTAAACTAAGTACATGTTGGCTTAATACAGATAATCAGCCGCACTAATGATAATTGCAACCATCGGGTTTTAATTAGACGGAAAAGAGGAACAGTTGATGTGTCGCTGCTTTTATTTCCTTCCACAGCTCCACTTTTACACCAGATTGTTTACAGTTCTCAAGAGCACGACTGTCTCAAGTGCTGCGCCCTCAAGCATCCACTGAGGGAGCTATTACCGAGCCACAAATAGGAACTCTTTCCATAGCCACTTCTTTTTTTCAAATTATACAAAAATATCTCACAAAAACAATTAGATTAGAAAGAAATCCTCTCATTATTATTATTCTTAGCTTGTGTAATTATTAAAACTATAAAATCATCAGAGCAGATGTCGGCAAAACAAAGAAATGAAACAAAAGTAAATATCATGTAAGCACAGGATGTCATGTGACCAGAACTATGTGCGCAAGAAAAATAATCTAAACATAGTGTACTTTTGTAGAAAGTATGATACGATTAAAGGCCCACAATGATGATAATACTATATATTTTTGCAATATTCTATATAGTGCAAGTCACACTATGTAACAATACTCTAAATGTTATTTAATCAGTAGTAGTAGTAGTACGGAAACGTCTTGAAGAAGACCCAGAGTCCCGGGTCATATGTTCCATTTCCATGGTGGCCCACGTGGAGCTTATGCATATTATTGGCCTTATTTGTTGGTTCATTGTTTAATGAACCAACTCATTTAGCTAATTTGACTCATTTTTACTAAATTCAATAATCTTTAGGGTCGATTCTACAATTTTTTTCCTAAATTTGGTCATCTTTGGAATCAATTTTACTCATTTTTACTAAACCAATTTTGACTAATTTTAGTAACCTTATCTATTCATTCTCTTTTCTTTTCAATGTCCCTGTTGTCTTACACCAGTACCTGATCAGCTGTCTGATGATGATGAAGCTACAGATGCCCAAATTGAATCTGAAGCACACCTGTGTCGGTGCGTTCTCCAACATAGCAAAACACCTTTTCTGTCCAGTTGGTGGCGCAGTGATGCTCTTACTGTAGTTATGTATGAACGGATGCGTGTTAACCGTGACCCAGCCTGACGTGGTGTTGTTAGTTAGTAAGTGACATCTGCAGAACTATGACACAGTGGAACGAGAACATTCTGTATCATCATCATCATCATAGTATCAAGCTGAAAAACTAAAAACAAACTGCCCCTTCCATTTCCAACGCCCAACATGAAAGGTATAAAACATAAAAGCAATAAAAATAGAAGTAAAATAATATAGTAAAATGGCACAAATCGAGATAGAAGTGTCCGGATTGACTATTCTTATCGCTACAATTTCCTGTCTGTGTGCGCACACGCGTGTGTGTGTGTTTGTTTTTCTGGTCCCTTTTTATTTTTTTTATTTTTTTCACTTTTCTGACAGCAACAGATGAATGAGCCTGCGACACTCACACACACACACACACACACACGTGTGCATATATAAGACACGTGTGTGTGTGTGTGTGTGCGTGCATGCCTGATTGATTCATCCACTGCTTTGTTACAGAGGGATATTGACATTGGATTATTATTATTTATGACATGTGTGTCAGTTGTGTTTGTTAGGACAGTTCCTGGCATAAACGCTGACCTTCTCAGTACAGTAGTCCTCATAGAGACAAAAACCTGGTCCTTATTTTAACCATAAAAGGACCAGAAAATGTTGCTTTTGCCCCATTTTTCCAGAATGACTTGGCAGTTATTTCCAGTTTACCGCATGTTAAAATAAACAATAATGTTTATTTAGAAAAGCACTGCAGTTGTACACAAACACCAGATTTTGCGTGTTATATTTGAAATTTGAACAGTATAGTAAACATATTAACAACAACATTTTCTGTCCTCCTGAAACAGCGCGAGTGAAAATATCGTAATAACCACACGTCGGCTTTGACGTGCAACGTCTCCGCTTTCAGAGACCGTTGGATTTTTTTTAAAAGTGTAAATCATTGCATCACAACTACAGTGATGCACAGTGACATGCTCGGTTTTAAAGGGTTATTAAGGCAGGAAACAGAAGACGGTGCAAAGCCAAACAACACTGTGCATTAAATCCACTTCAGTTCTCTGCTATTCTATATTATTATTGTTGCATATAACAGTTTTATGTCGGGAACCCTACTGAATTACTGTTATTGTTTGGTTTTGCTAATTTTACTTTAAATTATGCAGCGTGGGTTTCACAACAAAAGCTGCTAACACGTTAAAGTAAAAATCCAAGTTTGAGCTGCACACACCCTCACACACACACACACACACACACACAGACTTTCTTTAGTCTTTCACGTGAATCTTCAATCCTCTGAGGCAACAGTGTTACCAGGACGCATCGAGTGTCTTCAGGGTGTGTTTTTGTATATATACTGTACTACCCACACACACACACACACACACACACACACCAAGTACATGTGTGTGAATCTCCTCCACATGCTTGCTGCAGGTAAACTGGTCCATATAAGGCAGGGGTGTCAAACTCATTTTTGTTCAGGGGCCACATACAGCACAATTTGATCTCAAGGGGGCCGGACCAGTAAAAATAGTAAAATAATAGCATAATAACCTATGAACAACAAGAACCCCTTTGTTTTTTCTCCTTTGTTTTACATTTAATGAAGGATAATTTTACAAAACATGACATTTCTTGAGAAATATAAGTGCAATTTCAACAATATCGTGCCTAAATGTACTATTTACACAGCACACTGGATCTATAAAGGCACAAACATTTAGTCACGGGTATCTGGAGCATTTGACATTACGTTTAGATTAGTGTGACATTTTAACAAATTCATCCTGTGGGCCGATTGGACCCTCTGGCGGGCCGGTTCGGGCCCCCGGGCCGTATGTTTGACACCCCTGATATAAGGTGTGAATGTGAGTGTCTGTGTGGCCTGGTCAGGGGTGTTAGAGTGTGAAGGTATATCCTGCCTCAGGATAAGTGGGTTAAAGAATGGAGGAGGGACTTTATCTTTCATTTCATTTACTCTCCATACAAGCAATGGTTTGGCTTCAGTCAACTGCTGCCTCTAAAATATCCACTTGGGTGAATTGTTGTCTGTTTCCAGGATTGGCTGCTGATCTGTGTCATTACATTTACTTCAGTCTCTTGAAGTCAACTGTTAAGTTCACCTGATTAATGAAGTAAATAATACTATAGTGTTAGTCTGTCCAAAGTAAAATATAAGGATCACTACAAACATCATTTATGTGCCATTCAGAGCCAACGCCGTGCCATCAATCTCCGACACCGTGTGTCGCATATAGGTCGAGGAGTAAACAATAAGTCAGTGCCACTGAAAAGAAATCAAACAATATGGTGAATATTATCTCCTCTGAATACTTCCTGCGCTTCTTTTCATAAGAAAATGACAGTTCAATACGACGTTGAATCACCAAAACAACTCTCCATGAGGTCTGAGGTGTTGCTGGAACTGTGTCGTACATGTCTGTGCAGGTCTGATCAGCTGCACAACAAAGACAAGTGCAGCACTCAGACCTGTTTATATATATAAACGTGACAGTTGTGGCAGCAAATGCAAAACTACGACTAAGATGAGTAGTGTTGTTATGTAGGAACGGCAGGTAAAGGTTAGCAGAGAGAGAGACAGACACATTCATGAGGGCACACACGTACACCGCCGCTCTGTCCCTTGTGTTTCTCCCCAGGCTCGACATGCTGCCTGGTCTTAAATTAGAGTCACAGGAGCTGCACTGAGGTGAGCTGTGTTTCTATAGCGATGCATCCTTCCCCGCTCCAGTCACCAGAGAGATGCACGTAAATTGAAATAATATGTCGATCTGATACTGATTCACAATCTCAATATACCGACACAACAGCTTCAGTATTTTGTTTTCAGTAAATACAAACACTGAGGAAGAGTGTCTGTCCGGTGTGTAGATTATTAATAAAGCCTCCACTCAGGTCCAGTTGGCAGAAGGATTGTTTGAATTGGCCAAAAATCCTCCTCTGCTGGACGGCTGTGTGGCAACAAGCCAGACAACTGTTGTCAAGACAACGGACATATTGTTCTCTGTTTTTTACGGTTTGGTGGATTTCTGTGGAGTACGTTTTTGTATCATTCACGTGTCAGTCAGTCAGTCTCTGCTCTGTTCACACACACAATACTCACACAGTAACTGGTGAGACCTGGTACTGGACTGGGATCCTATTGATTGTGATTGTGTTCCACTCTTTTGTACACACACACACACACATCCTCAACAAAACCGTCACCCCATCTAACCTGATCACATATTATATCTCACCACTATCTTTAACCACAGATTCAGAAATGAGGAACACGCATGCACAGTGACAGGAAGTGTGTCGTTCCTCTGCAGGAAACCGCCTCCTCCCTCTTTTGCTCTCTCTCCAATTCAATTACAGCTTTTGCCAGGTAATCATTTTCAGTCACAGGGACACCAACACATTAATCCCCCCCCGAGCGACTCACGACTGTGTAACAAAGCACAGACTGTGTGTATAACGCTTGTGCTGCGTGTGTGTGTGTGTGTGTGTGTGTGCCCAGAATGAAAACAATGATTTTTTTTTAGAGCTCTGCACGTGGTGAGAGCAACAGACTCAGATAATAAGTGTAAGCAGGCAGGTTAATTAGTGACGACAGTTCAGCCAATAATCACTTATCATGTGGCCTTCAAACACCATGATGTGGAAAAACTGGAGGTAGTGAAACCACAGCTTCATTTTTTCTTTGAGCTAAACATAAACAAATAAAAACAAGAAAATGTGATATGCATGCCAAAATAAGTAAAATTATCTCTTATAGTGGTACCTTTACTTAAGTACAAGTAAAAGTACTGGTCTAAAAATGTACTCAAGTTAAAGTTAAGAAGTAGCTTGTTTAAAATGTACTCAAGTAGAAATGACTTAGTTACTTTTTTAACAAGGTTGAGGTTCTTTCTTGTGTCGTGCAAAAAGGACAAGGGAACACAAATCTCACACAAATAGTTTTTAATTAAAGGCAAAATTATACAAATTAAATAAAATATGTAAACACATTATCTGTTAGTCAACATGGGTCAAAGGTCACAAATGCTTTAACTTAGTTACTCATTCAGGGACCTTAATTAACACCAATTTACCTGTCCTAATCTTTCACCTGTCCTCATTGTTCACCTGTCCTCATCATTCACCTTTCCTCATCATTCACCTGATCTCATCATTCACCTGTCCTCATTGTTCACCTGTCCTCGTTGTTCACCTGTCCTCATCATTCACCTGTCCTCATCATTCACCTGTCGTCATCGCTCACCTGTCCTCATCATTCACCTGACCTCATCGCTTACCTGTCCTCATCATTCACCTGTCCTCATCGTTCACCTGTCCTCATTACTTATTTTCTTATATTTTTTAAATTCAGTCAGCGATGTGAATTAAAACATAGCAAAGCACAGTCCCACAAAAAACGTACTTGAGTAAAAGTACAATTAGACATTTAAAACTTACTTTAAAAAGTACAAGTACACAAAAAACCTGCTCAATTACAGTAACGTATTCGCACAGCTGATACATATAAACATTTTCAACTAATACACTACAGAAGTCATGCTTTCACAGTTACATGCAAACATGTGGCCCTATAACTACACAAGTTTATTCAATCAGCTGGATTATCCTCAGTCTCTCATGCATTTATAACTCAGATTAGACTCTGTGATTACTGTCAGTCTGACAGCTGGAATGAACATGTGTTAAAGTCTCTCTCTCTCGCTCGCTCGTCCGCCTCCATCTTCATCTCCCTTCCACTCTTATGTTTTACTATTGCGCCGTCTTCTTCCAGACGTGTGAATCCAGATTGACTCCCTCTCATTTCTGTTCCCATCTTTGTATCTCCCTCCCACCATAAATCATTTTCATGTCACTGTATGGTTGTCTGTATATGACCAGGGACGTCAGATACAACTTATGTATATATATATATATATATATATATTTATACCAGGTTGAAGCTGGAGTGTTGGTGAGTGATTTTGTTTCTGAGGAGCGCTGCTGTTGCTGCTGCTGCTGCTCCTGCTGCTGCTGTTGCTGCTGCTGCTGCTGCTGTTGCTGCTGCTGCTGCTGCTGCTGCTGCTGCTGCTGCTGCTGCTGCTGTTGTGTTGGTGTGAGCAGATCGTTAAAGACATTTTTGTGCATGACAGTGTGTTACTGGACACACAGATGATCCTTTGTGGGGATTTGCAGAGCAGGAATTGCCAGTGGTGTCATTCAGAATCTTTACATGTACAGAGCAAATCTGGACGTGTGTTTCTCCTGGGATTAGATCTTTGGTGGTTGGTCAAGAGATTATGATGTCAATTATTATTATTATTATTATTATTATTATTATTATTATTATAACAACAGAAAGTATTTGATTATGTGGCCTCTCTTCAGTAGCTAAACCAAAGCAGGATATGGATTGTTATTTGTTATTTTAAGGAGCAAGCTGCACTGAGTTTGTGTTAACATGTCCTAAACCAAGTACTGTTACCATGGTTACAGATTGTTTTCTCACACACACACATATATGTATATATATATGTATGTATATATATATGTATATATATATATATATATATATATATATATATATATAGGACAAAGCTATGTTGCCTCACAGCAACAGTCTGTGATGAGACCTTTTTGTTTCTTTTACCACAACAAATATATCTTTTGTGCGCTGCACGCACACACGCGCACACACACACACACACACACACACACACACACACTAAATTGACATTTACCTCGTCACAGTATCTGTGTGCATTTGCTCAAAGAAGCACCGCCTTCTCTGAGGCTGCGGTAATGAGAAAATGGCATAGAACGTCTCTTTGGTTCCCCCGGGATCTGACTTATTTTCTCTGAAAGGCGGCGTAATCCCAGATAAAGAAACAGCCAGGGTTATCTGGAGTTCCCCCCCAACAGATTTCTGCTTTATAGTCCGATGAGCTGACAGGAAGACAGTTGTGTGACCTGGGAACAATCACAACAAACCTCCTGGTTTTCTTTTCTTTCTTGTGTTGGCATGAACAGCATCGATAAGTTTCCACTGTGTTTGCTTACATTTGCTTTCCTGACAGAGCGATACACTCTCATCTGCCTCTGTCAGGGGGCAATTCTGTGTTTAACCAAAATAAAGTGTTTGTTGATACAGTCAGTGATTTACAGAGACATCGTCAATGATTTGAGCGATAGTTAAACCTTCATTCCAAGGGGCTGCAGCTTGAGATTTCCGCTTTTTTTAGTGTTTCAAGCTGACCTTCTCCTGCAGTGGAAAGAATATGCTCATGAACCAGCGATGTTGTCGTTGTCTTCACTGCTGTTCTGTGGCAGTGTCTGTCTGTCTGTCTGTCTGTCTGGATCCATTCAGACGCAGTTAACCTTGTGAATCTGTGTGTGTCTGTGCAAATGCAAATGCTCTTCAGCGTCAGTACATGGATGTGGAGAATTTGTCAGATGCCATGAATGCATGTCATTGCACAATTTAAATACTGTGGAAATGGATTATTTAACAGTTGCAGTGTTAATGGACAATTCAAACTTGTTTTACCACTGGGTTAAAATAATCATATAGTACAGTTGGAGTGACACAAAATATCCGTACAACGTCATACTATATCATCATTCTCAGTCATGTGATTCTATCATCAATTCACTGGAACCACAATCCACAATCCTTTTTTGGGGCATTTTTGTTGAAATCTCCACATCCTGATAACGTTAGTGTTGCAGCAATAATTCACCGGCAGACCCTGAGCTCGGTATCACGTCTCTTCCCCTTTATTGCTCGCAATCGAACCGGAACACTGAGGTCTACCTGAACTTTTCAGGTGCTGGTCAAGCATAACACGTTTCTTATTCTTTTTACAGGAACTCAACATGTCAACATCAACAAAGAGAATAATGCTAAAATTGTAATCTCGTCGCAGACAGGCGCCCTCTGCTGGCGATGTAATGCGTCCCTTTTGGCACTTCATCATGTGCTTTAACACATTTTCCAAACATACAGAGCCAAGGGTTAGGGTTGGTTATAATAATCTGGGGGAAAAGGGGGCAAAATAATGCAGTATCAGTGGCTCAAGCGATAACAAATCTCAACGCTCAACACTTTTATCAATGAAACCTTCTGCTTTGTTTTATTATAAAGAGGCTAAAAACTTCTCACAATCAAACCAAAGACGTTTCACATAAACTGTGCTAACAGGGCGCCAGAGGATCATGACAAACCTCTCCACGTGTCAAAGAAAGTCCAAAACATGTGTGGTTCTCGCTCACCATTAGACTGCGCAGTCTTCACACAACTTAGAGGGAGGATTTGTAGACGCTTAGCCTCGTCGCTTAGCCAAGTGTCACTGCAGTGGCCCTCAGGCATGAGTATACATGTGTGCGGTGAGAAGCCAGAGTAAAGGGCCTTTTTACGGCCAGAATAGCAGCAATGATGTCAGGTCCAGTCTGCAACACACAGGGTTTATCTGAGGAATCTACTATGTTGGTTAGGATCTTTAGGTGCCTCACGATTCGATTATTTATCTATGCATCTCGATGCACTTTCAAAGTTTCTTTTAAAAGTTTTTGTCTCACTGTTATTACTTATCCACTGCTACAGCAGTGCATTTGTAAGGAGAAACAAGAGTTTAACTCATGTCCATTATCATTTATTAAAGTAAATGAAATGTGTAAACTGTAAAAGTTACAACTGCATCGTGAAGAAGTGACGTCTTGAATCACAAAATGCAAAATGAATCGTGTTTTTTTCATGTTTTTGTGCAATAAGCTCATCTAAGTGATTGCCCACGTGACGGAAGTGCACACTTATAGTGACGTACGATGCGATGCATCACATGTCATTTCTATCTGACGCTCTTTCCCCCGTGAGGCCGTGACTTCTGTCTTGGTTTCATTGTCGAGTTTCGCGACCGTCGTGTCAGTGAAACATCGCTGCTGTTTCTCGGCTCCGTGTTTCTTTATTACAGTATGTGCTCCACCGTAAAGTGTCCGGGTGACGGCGCGCTGCACTTCGGAGTTCCGCCTTTTCGTAGCATCTGTTTTACGTTGCATTTAAATAATCGTCAATTTGGACATTTGTGCATCGATGCATCTAAGAATCGATGTTTTACCCTCACCCCTAAAGACTACCCTTGTTCCCCAACAAACATGTTTGAAGCTCGGGGTTTAAAAGGGTCACTGACCAGTGCAATTTAGTGCGATTTATTAAGTCGCATCTTATATCCAGTGCATTTGTAACATCACAATCCACATAAGTGACACAAGTGTGAAAGATCAAGGGAACAAAACACAGGGAAATGACAGCATAACTCACAAAGCCATGTATGGATCATCGAGCTTTCACTACAGGTGCATCAACACAGGTAAACCCACACTGTTGCAAACACAGCATGTGGGATTTACTGTTGCTGTTGTTTTGTCTCGCACGTCATCGCCTGTGTGCATATCCTTGTCTCTCTCTGTCTCTCACCAGTCCCTGCCTCTCCGGCTCCCCAGAGAGAGAGTGAAAGCATTATGGGCAAACACAACAGCAAACTGGCCCCAGAGGTCCTGGACGACCTGACCAAGAGCACGGAATTCAACGAGGCAGAGCTCAAGCAGTGGTACAAGGGTTTCCTCAAAGACTGCCCCTCTGGCATCCTCAACCTGGAGGAGTTTCAGCAGCTCTATGTTAAGGTGAGGGTGCGGTGGCAGGGAAAAGAAGTCATCGCCATCGATTACACACAATATTTAATTACGACTGGGTTCACGCTCCACTTTATCCTCCACATGAGCGTCACAGGGGGGCACTGGTGACATAGGGCAAAAGGCGGAGTCAGGGACACACATAGAGACAAACAACCATCCACTCTCACATCCACGGTCAATGTAGAGTGTCCAATTTGCCTGATCTCCAGATCTGCATGTTTTTGGACGGTGGGAGGAGAACCCAGAGAAAACAGCTGAGTTATGAAGACATTTTTAAACTCAACTTTCCCCATTTTTATTCATCCCACACAGCTGTAAAGATGGAGCAAAGTCCAAATGTGATATGTTACACGTTTGTACATATGCGCTTTTTTCTTATCAAGTTTTATTTGTTTTGCACTGGGTGCAACATATGTGAAATAGTCAGTGGCTACAATTTGGCACACATTGATTTTATTTAATGTCCCTATTCTTACATAATATACATATATATATGTATATATATATATATATATATATATATATATATATATATATATATATATATATACATAGACATACATGGTCTACTGCGTGGGGCATAGATTTGTCATTGATGTACAAGAGTTAAAAGTGTCTCTGAGGCTTGTGTTTGTTTAATTCTCATAAACAAAGAGCAGAACACTGTATACCAGCTATTTACGTAGAAAAAGTCTAAATAGACAAAGACCCCGTTTAGGCTTGTCATTAACGTCTGACTTGGGTAGATTGTACTGAATATGACCACGGTTATTATCGTGAACGAAAACTAACGACACAACTGAAACTTTGAGTCTAAAAGTTGAGTTTGAGCAAAAAAAAAAAACCCCTGCATAGTACAAAAAACTAAACACTAAAACTAAAACTGAAATGAAACTAAGCATTTACAAAAAAACTAAAACTAATAAAAACAAGCAAACCCGCTCTAAAATTGAATTAAAACTAAAAGTAATGAAAAATCCAAAACGATTATAACCTTGAATGTGACCACATGCTTTTCCATGTTTACTAACGGCCCTTTTCAAACATGACATTAATGTGTGTGTCGCACCAACATGCAGCGTCCAAACAGTGAATCAATGCCACTGTACACTGGGCTTCAGTGACATGACATTTTGCCCATTAGCGACAGGAAAATCATTACGTGATGGTCAATGTTGATGCTGTGTTGTGGTGTGGCGCCACAGATTTATCCATCGTTCACACTTCCACAACAATATGGCCACGTGATGATGTTAGAGATGACAAACACCTGAGATAAATCCTGGAACTTCCTCTGGCCTGCTACTGTGTGTAGTCATTTGCATATAGAGCAGGGAAGTGAGATCCTCTTACTAATGTGGCGACGCACATTACAACGTCAGATGTGATGTGACGTAAAGCATGAACAGGCATTTGGAAGGTGACGTAAAGATGGCATATTAGAGCCAAACTGAAGAGAACGTTTATTTTTAGCTTTCCAGAATAGTCGTAATATTCAAAAAGTCATAATTCTACCACAATAAAGTAGATTTTTTTATGATTATCTGCAGCACACAGATGTAACCAGCGTTGTCCTTGCACTCGACCCCGAACAGCCATTTCCTTCTCCTCCACAAAAGAGATGATTTCCTGTGTTTGTGATTCTCTCTTCCAAACAAACTCACTTTCTTTCTCCTGATGCTAAAGATAATGTGCTAATGTGACAAAAATATGAAGTATTTTTGAAGCCCAAAATCTAAATGTAACTTCACGTTGAACTTCATCTTGAATAATAATCACAACTTTATTCTTCTTATTCTAAATTTATTCTTGAAAGATTATGAAGAAATTCTTAAATTTGATACTCAGTAGTAAGATTAACTTTAGTTCGACCTGTGGTAAAAGTTTCACTATGTTCTTAGAGGTTGTGTTTAGTCTTCAAAGTGAAATAGTCAGTCATGTAATTAAATTCCTGTTCACCTTGAATCAGTCAAATCAAGTCAGAATCTCTCTTTGAAAACAAAGATCTTGACTTTTAATGATAAAGTCATTTAGATGAAGGCAGAAGTGTTTTGTTTTAACTGGACAGATTGCCAATATGCCGCATAATTAACGCTGCCTTTTTTATCTCCGTCACTTCCTCACACCTCAGTTCTTCCCGTACGGCGACGCCTCCAAGTTCGCGCAGCATGCATTCCGGACGTTTGACAAGAACGGCGACGGCACCATCGACTTCAGGGAGTTCATCTGTGCCCTGTCCATCACGTCCAGGGGAAGCTTCGAGCAGAAGCTCAACTGGGCCTTCAACATGTACGACCTGGACGGGGACGGGAAGATCACGCGCATGGAGATGCTCGAGATCATAGAGGTGGGTTTGTGTCTTATCGAGGAAAAACATGTTGACTTTTTTTTAAAAATGTTAACCTTTTCCTTCTCCTTCCTTTCTGTCCTCCTCAGGCTATCTACAAGATGGTGGGCACGGTGATCATGATGCGTATGAACGAGGACGGCCTGACCCCTCAGCAGCGCGTGGACAAAATCTTCTCCAAAATGGACAAGGACCACAACGACGAGATCACCCTGGAAGAGTTCAAAGAAGCGGCCAAGTCTGACCCCTCCATCGTCCTACTGCTGCAGTGTGACGTGCAGAAGTAGAGAGGGATGGGTGGAGATGCAGAGGGAGGGAGGGAGGGAGGGAAGAGGTGAACTGAAACTAGTGAAGGAACACGAGAGCATAGACGTGGGAGAAGAAGGGGAGGATGCAGTTGAGGGAGGAGGAGAAGGAGGAGGAGACAGGTAGGAAATCTCTCTTTTTTTTTGACTTTTAGGACTGAGCCATAGAACATAACGGAGCCCTGATTGATGTCATTCTTTTCTTTCAAGCCGTTCCACTGTAGACCAACAAGAAATACAGCAATGATTTACAGTCATTTAGGTACGTGACACTACAGCAGAGTACGAGTGTCGGCGCTCTTGTCCCTCCTTTGTTGTCGTGCGGATCTTTACCTTTAAAGATGTGAAGGAAATGGAGCTCCCTTTAATGACGTGATTCTTAAGTTATTATTAGAACTAAAACTATTCCTCTGACTGTCTCATTAAGTGCCTGTGTCTGAGTTTCCGTTTCTCGCACAGTGCTGAATGCTGTGCATCGTGGGAATGACATCACACCGCGTTTGGTCCGTTTATGGTTCATACCGAGCACGAGAGAAATCAAATCAAATGTTCAGCTGATAAAAAGGGAAGTATGTCCGTGTGTGTGTGTGTGTGTGTGTGTCGACTTCATACAAGCGAACCCACTTGTTTCCACATCACATGTAGATCTGTTTGTTTATGTTTGTTTGTGTTTGAGTTCCGTGACAGCAGTTACACGACACTTGATGCTTTACAGCAGGGGTGTCAAACTCATTTTTGTTCAGGGGCCACATACAGCACAATTTGATCTCAAGTGGGCCGGACCCGTAAAAATAGTAAAATAATAGCATAATAACCTATGAACAACAAGAACTCCTTGATTTTTTTTCTCCTTTGTTTTACATTTAAAGAAGGATATTTTTAACAAATCATGAAGTTTCTTGAGAAATATAAGTGCAATTTCAACAATATCGTGCCTAAATGTGCTATTTACACATCACACTGGCTCTATAAAGGCACAAACATTTAGTCACAGGTATCTGGAAGAGATTTAGATTGTAATCGTAGTGTGAAATTTTAACAAATTCATCCTGTGGGCCGGATTGGACCCTCTGGCGGGCCAGTTCTGGCATCCGGGCCGTATGTTTGACACCCCTGCTTTACAGTGTACGTTGGAGGCCGGTGATGGACGTGTGGTGAAGCATACGGATGTGCTGCTCAGCGACTTCTGGGCAGCGTCTGGCATTTTTTTGATTTCCATTTAAACTGAAATGTTTTAAGAAACCATTTTACAGATATATAAATAGAGATATATAAAAGTGTTACCAACACCAAGCTAGCAGAGCCCTTTAGCTTGGAAGAACTCGTTACGGCAACGACACTTTATTAAAACCACGGGACCTCGTCTGCGTTGAACAACCGTGCTTTACTCACAGCACCGCAGCCTCTCTTATTATTGTGACTCTCACAAAAGGGGAAAATAAATCAAACTACTTACTTCCTGTTTCACTATCGCATCTCTCTCAGTAAACGTTCTCCTGAGGTGATCGTGGTTTTAGTCCCTAGTTTCAGGTCTACTTTTAAAGTGATGTTCCCATTTCCACAGCACATGAGTGGACGACAGTGGGTCTGACAGCTCGCACTGTGTCAGCTGTGAAGCTGGAGGTTAAACTGCAACTGCTGTGTCCATTTTCGTACACATTCTACGTCTTTATTTTTGTAAAAACACACAAATCCAACTTAGTTTGGCTTCATTCAGCAGCAGTTTTTGTGGATTATTATGGCAAAAAACATGTCTGTGGTGGAGAACAAACACTCTTCCAATAATTACAAAAAAACCGATGGAAAAACTTGAGTTTATGTGTAATCTTTTCACTGTAAACCTGACTTTAAACTACAGAAACTGAGCTGTGTGTACGTAAGCGGCGCCAGAAATAGATGAAACGTACAGAAGAAAGATGTCTCTTGAAAACGGGCAATTATAGATAACAGATACTATAATATTGTGGAGTCGGGCAGTAATTACAGGCCGTGTATTTCTCACAAATGCCAAACCTTCCTGAAAAAGCGGGAGAAAAATAAAACTCCTCTTCCTCTGCTTCAGGCCCCGCTCCACTCTTTGTATTCCTCCTCCTCCTCCTCCGTAAATGTCAGAGGGGAAGCGCTTTGATAACGGGGTGGAGGGTAAGGAACTTTGCTGACTTCAGCTCTGATCTAAAATCAATGTGAAAAAGAGCAAAAGGTTGAAGAGGAAGCTCAGTGTGTGTGTGTGTAAATGTGAATAAAAGAAGCTTATTCTATCAGTACATTAAATCAGCCAATTTAAGAACTGAAGATCAGTGATAGAGACAAGGAAACTGACGACGCTCGAGCTAAAGGAAAAAGAAGTGAAGATGACGACGTCACCTGTCCCTGAGCAGCAACATTTCTCTGTTTCTTTGAACTGAATCTTTTCCAAACTGCCCCACGTTTTAGGCGACGTTGACCTGTTGACCCGACAGTTTATATGGATATAAAGTACGAGTTTGTAGTTTTCTGCACGACACACTGTTGCTACAGCAAATACAGGAGTCAATGGGACGAGCGGCACCAAGGAGCTCGTATACGTGTATAAAACATCTTCCGTAACTTGCTTATTTAAATAAATGTGGACATTTGGACGAGACAAACAAAAGCAGCATTTTAAAACGGAGACGACTAACTTTTTAGTCGCCAATCGCTTTCTTGTTGGTCGACCGTTTTAAATAAACTCAGTGCAGCATAAGGCTGGAAGTTGCTGGGCCTGATTCTGGCACTTTATTCCAGTTCCCGATAAACAGCATAGTCCAGTCCAGTCCAGTCCAGTCCAGTTCAGTAGCGATGTGTTGTTCGCAAACGAGCCGCCTCTAAGAGCCGATTCTTTGTAAAGGTTTGAATTGAATTTGAATTGAATTGACTTTATTCCTCCCCCAGGGGGGAAACACACATTCACCACAGCTCAGTTGTGAAAAAACAAGGAGAATAGAATAAAAATAAGAATAAGAAATAAAAAAATAAAAAATAAAAAATATATAATACAATAAGATTAAAAAAGAACAATATAGTGCAATAGTGAGAAACATTTCAAAAAATAAAAAGTTACAAGATAAGAAATTACACTCTAATATAGAGTAGTTATCCGGGTTAAGTACAGCAGTGAATGGACATTTACGAGGAGTCAAATGTCAAAAATGTTATTTTTTTGTAATAAAAAAATGCTTAAAAATAAGGCTTTTATGAAAACACTGATTAAAAAACTATTCACCAACACCAAACCATTCATAATTGAGATATTCGGTTAAAATAGAAGAAGGCTCAGAGTGAGACTAAGTGAAGAGCCGTTTGGGAGCCGGCTCTTCTTGGGGGAGTTGAGCCAAAAGAACCAAATCTTTTAAAAAGAGCCGGACTTCCCATCACTACAGTTCACTGTCAAACACTGAGGATGGTAACCCTGTTTGTTGAGGCACCAACCTCAGTGGTTCTCCTCCTACAGGACGGAACCAGACACATTGGAGTCAATAGTTTGTAAAAAAAAAAAGCATTTTCTAAAACCAGAGCTTTAGAACCTGAAATGCTGGGTGTCCTCAGCTGTTGCTCTTCAGTTTACTGCGTCACCTCCTTCTTTGTGGAATTCACTGGTGAGCTACAGTACAACAGTGTTGACATTATACTGTTTTACGCAGCTGCAGCTCACACACACACACACACACACACACAAGTCAGATCAGGGCGGACTGTTCCAAACTGTGCCATGGAGCGCTGAGCTGCACTGTCTGGTGGAACATCCCATTTTACTAAACTGAAGTTTTAGCCTCAGGAACAGACGTCCACTTTTCATTGGATCTCATTATTTGTGCGTTAAGAATTCAGAATCACGGATATTGTGCGTGTGTGTGTGTCAGTAAAAACAGTTTGACTTCTCTCGTGTTATTCAACCCGTTTTTAACCTCCTCCTCCTCCTCCTCCTCCTCCTCCTCCATCTTCTTCTTCTCACCCGGCTAACAAACAGCGCACTCCCTCCCCGAGGCCGGAGAACAAAGTTTGTTTGTGTGATAATGTAACGATAAAAAAACTTCATGATGTACATTATGATACAACTGTAATCGTATTTATTATGAATATAAGACAACGACAAATATAACAACATTGTAAATGTACCCGGTAGCATAGACCTGATTTCATATGATGACACAGTTACTGTGTGTGTGTGTGTGTGTGTGTGTGAGAGAGATGATGGAAAATGACTTTTGAAACCACAGTGTGTGTGTGTGTGTGTGTGTGTGTGTGACTGTGACACTTTTGTGAGTGCTCACATAATGTTTTGTATTTGTATCATTTGTGTAACGAGAGATGCCTCAGTCTTGAGTTCAACTTTGTAAAAAATAATAATTTGACACCGAATCACTGAGTATTATTACCTACACTTGCTTTTGTGGTCTGCTGGTATACAGTACAAGTACAAGTACAAGTACAAGTACATATGGGACTTGGTGTTTAGTGTGCTGTAGCCTCTAGTGTTGCAGTTCTACAATAATAGTCACATTCACGTGTCGGGGTGTAGGAGGATTGTGGATTGTGGATTATGGGGTGGCGGGTCATCACTCTGTGGATGGGAGTGTGATGTCGAGCAGCACGGCCACTTCAACTATGACTCTGTTTTGAATATAACGTACTGTTCGTGTCTGAAGATCCAATGTATAACGCAAACTTTACTTCATCATCCTGTTTTCTATTCTTATTTTTCCACTGCAGAACTTCCTGTTTGTTTTCATTTATAGTAGAAGAAGATGCACCGTCTCTGAGATCAGTTGATTTTACAGAATCACAAGACACGTAAAAAGGATAGTACACTCTATTATAAACGTATATATGCTTGTGTAAAGTAAATGAATAGGTTTAATCCACACACTGTAAAAAGGTAAATACGTGAATTATTGAAGCCGCAGTGATATTAGAGCAAAAATAAAACCCACAGAAATGACTCAGCTTTATGGAGATTCAAAGATTCTTATGCTTTTTTTTGTTTGTTTACCCGACGATAAGGTTTAAGTTCATATTGGTCATGTGACATTGTTCCGTACGCTGTGTTTTCTTTATGAAACAACAGTTCTGCACATGGGTTGTGTTCAGAGACTGTCCTCATGTTAAGGAATAAAACACAGTCACACATTACACAGTGCGGTAAAACCGGGATTAAAGTTTTGATCGGACTCTCCTCTGTTTCATGGAGTCTGTCCGTCCTTATCATTAGCACTGGCTCAGACTGTGACAATCCTTTTTTTATTTATTTATCTTTATTGGTTTTCCACTCAGTATCTGATTCCAAAACCACACTGAGAGAAACTCCAACATCGATCACCTGCAGATGTGAGGTGCCAAAGACGGGACTGTGTTGTGAACATGGATAATTCATATATATATATATACATATATATATCTTGTAGTTTTTATTTGACAGGCTGGGGGGCGGGGGTGCTGGACCATTTGTGCTCAATTGTGCAATAGAATTGAATTCTTCAACATTTCTCTATGACCTTGATGTAAATGTCTCTGTTGTTTCCTTTGTTTTCGATGATGTTACCGTACGCGCCGATAGAACAAGAAAAACAATGTAATTATTTTTGTTACATAGAATAAAACACATGTTTGACTGTCAAGAGTTAGTGTGAAGTGTTTTCCTCTAACATCATCTCCCTCCTTCCCTCCCTCCCTCCCTCCCTCCCTCACTCACTCACTCACACAATAGTGGAGGCAGGAGGAGTATGAGTCACCGTCTGACAATGATGTCACACTGCTGCAATGATGTCACCTCTAACGCTGTTCTCATGGTAACCGCTCTGAGGCCACATGGCGGGGAGTACACAAACACACACACACACACACGCATGTTGGACATTGCATTGACTTAGATTAATTTCCTGGAGACTTACTCTAACCTTAACCACAATTACTACTGGCCTAATCCTAATCCTAACCCTGACTCTAACCTTACCCTAATCCTAACCTCAACCTAATCTTAAAACATATCTTCACCTTAAAATGTAGTTATGTCCCCACAAGGAAGACAAGTCCCCATCATGTGACTGTGTAAACAGTTTGAGGTCCCCACAACATTAGTAATACCCGCGCACACTCAAAACGCCCGGTGAAATGTAACAAGTGTGTAAAATGATTTCGCCTCTGGTGTCTGTGGACACTGACTGACTCACTGAGACAGAAGGACAGTGCCGTGAAATCACACACACACACACACACACACTTCCTGCTTTGTGTTCTGTGGACCTGAACACAAGCATGAATATGACATTAAAGGTCCAGTGTGTAACATTTAAGAGGGTTCACTGACATCTTGTACTTTGGATGCAGAAACTTACGACACAAGCAACAAAATCAGTGACATGGTTAGTCGTGTGTGTGAAGACTCTCCACGTTTTCCTGATCCGCTCACACGTGAGTCCATTTATCCCAAGCTGCACTTTCACTTTCACGAGATGTCACCACTTCCTACACACTGGTGAGTAAAACACACGCTCAAATTTATGTCGACGATCAGGGGACGGCTCAGCACTCAGCTGGTCACGCTGCAAACCTCTGAAACATCTGGATAAGAACAGAAGAGGATCTCAAACTTAGAGGACGACCGGCCACTGTCCTTGGCCTCGTGGACACCGCACAAGGACACACAATTTGAATTTGGACACAGTTGTCAAAGCCAAGAAGATAAAACCTTGAAGCTGTGACTCCAGGAGTTGGGAATCATTCTTTAACTGTGGTGACTGTGAATGTTGCGGCTTCCACACATGCACGTGCTATACCACTAGCAAACTACTTTACATACCAGAAAGGATGTTCTTTCTTTCTTTCTCTCTGTAATTTCTCCTCACGTCTTCTCATTATTGTAGGCCTGAAATTATTATTTTAAAGCAATTATACAGTTCTACAACCAGAGACCAAAGAGTCACGTCCTAATATTGATTCAGTACAAATAAAGGTTGAATGGTGGAGTATATGCTGTATAAGTTTGACTCTATCTAGTGATTTATGTATAAACCACTCAGCTCAGCTGTATCATACAAAAGACGTAGAAGTTTAAAACGGTTGTGTGTTTTTTCATCACCTCCTCTGCAGCCACTCGTCACGGATGATCAATACAAATCTATTCTGAGCCTGAACGTATCAGGCTACAGCTCAGTGGAAAACCTCACACACACACACGCACACACGCACACACACACACACACTGCAGCAGCAGTTAGAGGTCACGGTGAAGAGATGCAGTTTGCAGAGCAGCCACAGGATGGAGCTGTAGGCTCACGCACGCTCACCTCTCACCTACTAACATCCTGTCACTACATTCTCTTGTCAGTGGAGCATGATTATAAACACATTTGAGTGAAAATAAATCAGCAGCAGAAAGAAGTGTGGCCACTAAAAACTCAAATCTGAGCTTTAATTCAACCAATAAATGTTCAAAAGGAAAGATTTCCAGTGATTTTCTTGTCAAACGAATTGTGTTTTTCAAATTCATGTAAATAAAACAACATCATTTGGCTGCAACTCACTCAGAAACGTTGGAACTGTGCAAATGACATTTAGTTATTATTAGACTATTATTACACAGCTGTGTTGTGGAAGGTAATCTATGGAAGTCAATCTGTGCCATCTGAGTTTGAATTTGAATTTGTATTTTATTTGCATCGAAATCAGACTTTAAAAGCCATCACATTTCCTTTTGATTTTTATGTTAAAATAAATTTAGTGTGAAAAAATTCAATGTCTCAACAAAATCAATTGAATTTTTTCAGACGTTGAATTGTTAGAGTGTTTTTACACTGACTTTATTTTAACAGCTCAGGTGATATTGTATGAAACTAGACTATATTACTGCCACGTCGTGGGCTAATGAGCACGAATGAGGAAAATCATTTATCATTTATCATTTATCAGCCTGTAAACTGTGTAACACAAAGAGCTGGATTCTCTGCGTCCCAAACTCATCTGAGACAAACACACAGACGGAGAAAACTCTATGTGCCAAAAATGAAAGAGACAATGTAAAAATAATCATTTTCCTAGATTTGTTTGCAGAGCCTCTCAGTTTCCCGCTCTCTTGTGCAGGTAGAAAAAGCATAAATTCCCATAGTGAGTTATTTACTCTCTTAACGTCGGCTTGTTAATTACATCACTCATCCTACTCACTTCTTTATTGAGTGATTATTAAAAGACTGATAATATTGAATAATTGTACTTAATAACCTTAACTCAAATACCTTGAAACATTCCAAAAATACTAAGTATCTTAAAAAATATAAATATAATCGTCAATAACTGATTTCTTTCTTTTAAAAACGTGTAAATATAAATAAAAGTAAAAGCAATGCATTTACTTTAGTACGCCCAACTCAAACAATCATCTAAGTGATATTCATTTTTGTGATATTTACGGATCCTTTTTTAAGATTGTTATCAGTGACAAACAAGCATGTGTGACGGTCTGAGGGAGCATCAGTACTCACGCACACATGCGCTTATACACACAAAGGTTTGGAACTGTCTTCTGTTTTTCACGTTTCAATGCTGTGGCTGAGACGTTAAGACTGAAAATGAGCTGCAAACAAAAGCGTGGAACCTTTTTGTCATCTGTGAGTGAGGAACAACAGAGGCAGGAGAGGCTGCTGCTGCTGCTGCTGCTGCTGCTGCTGCTGCTGCTGATGCTGATGCTGATGCTGCTCATCATGCATGACTAAGAGGACTGATGGCTCAGCGTTTGACCTTGCTTTTAAAAGAAGGTTACATCCATTATGTGGCACCTTTAGGCTAATTCCCCTCATCACACCCGCCCTCACTAAGTTTCCCTTATAAACAGAGCAGATTCTCATACGTTTGCTATTATAGACGACGACATAACTTAAGAAACAGACTGAATTTTCTGTTTATTTTGTTTATAAACCACATTTTCATCAACTGAAAGTCCTCACCGTCTGCTTTTATATTTGTTTATTCTTGTTGTGTCAGCGGTTTTGTGGCATCATGTTCACGTCTGCACACACTTCACTTCTTAAATTAGCATGAATCAAAAAAAATGAATGAATCAAGTCTTTTTTTTGTCCAACTGGATTTGAATGAGATTCCTTTTGATTTGCTTGACGAGGACTCATCACGACAGCTATGTGTTGCTGTGTACTCGTTTATTTAAATGCCGGCCTGAATGTCCCATGAGCCTCTTGGGATAATTGCACTGTCAACAGGGTACACAGCAGAGGTGGGGGGTGGGAGGAGGGGGCACGCCGAATAAGGAAGCAGGGCCAGGATTGGTCGGAGGGAGAGACGCGGGGAGGCGGATAACGAATGAATACTTAAGAGAGTGATTGAATGGGACAAAAAGGGAGGGAGGGGGGAGAGGGGGGAGGCACTGAGTGGGGGGAAAGAGACATGCAGAGAGAGAGAGAGAGAGAGATAGCGGCAGATGGACTGCAACACTGTGAAGGACAGACTGTGTGTGTGCATATGTAGAGTTTACAGGATAATGGCTGGGAGTGAGTCAGCATCTTAAATGTGCTCTGGAACTGGACTCAGTGCGTGATAATCCTCTTGAGGTAGAGGTAGGAGACAGAGGAGACAGAGGAGACAGAGGAGACAGAGGACTCTCATCACATCCAGATGCAAGACCAGCAAAACCCTGCAGGAAGCCTTTGGTCACACGCGGTCGTTTCTCCATAAAGGTCATCTGGTTCAGCAGTGGAGGAGAAGACGCGAGTCCTCGTCAGCGTCAGAGGACACTTTTTCCAGAAGTCCTCTGGGACACTGAGGAGACAGGTTCTCTATGGTAAGGATGAGTCTGGACCCTGTGCAGGTGATGAGCGGACAGGTCAAGGAGCTCAAAGTGTCCCCGTCGACCAACGGTGACAGCAGAGGATCATGGGAGGAGAAAGAGGAACCTGAGCAGCAGGATCACCTGGGCCTCAGCACCAAGCCAAAACCAGTGAGTCCATCTATTACTCTTTATATTATTATTACTGTTATTAACGAGCACAGCGCCTGTCCCTCCTCTGTTGTTGGGCGATGTTTACTTTGTCCACGTGCAGCTTTAACAGGTGTTCTGTGACGTCCTCCTCCAGCACTGAGAAGGACTTTCAGGAGGAAACTCATGACACGAGAGGTCAGCTGTGGATCAGCTCTAGAGATTAGATTAAAGTACCTTTCAAAACACTTTGAATTAAAATCCAACAGAATAGCAAAAAAAAAAAACGACTTTATAAAGCCTATGCCAAACATAATGTACTATTTAAATGTGTAAAAAATGCAGGTGACAAATCAAAGCGTGTCTGTTCAGGTGCAGATTATATTTGACATAATCTTTATTTAGATTAAAAAGAGACATAATAACAATATGTCACTGTAACATGACAGTTGTAGCAGCGTGAACGGTTAACTTGTGTCTGAGTCCGACAGAAGGAAGCAAACAAAGCGGCTGCTGTTTATAGCCGTGCAGGACGGCAACATACTCCACAGGGCACGCGCGCACATTTTCCAGGTAGTTGCCGGGACAGAGTGCTGAGTCAGTCTGAGAGAACTGAAAGTTTTCAGAGTTTTCACACTGTTGTCACACGGCAGGTAAAAGCCCAGTCACAATACTGGGAAGCAATAGAAACAATAAACCGCACGTGGACCCGCCTGGCTCTATATTTAGAGTTTTAAGACTCACAACAAGCAGCTTTCAGAGTATCGTGCATTAGAGGTCACGGTCCACACAGATTAAACGGCTTTTATTCGAATGAGACGGGGGAATATGAGAGTAATTACAGGACGAAGTGAATGACAGTGATATTATTCTGTGTCGTAACACAGAAGCTTTCTGATTTTTCAGCTTCTTAAATGTGAATATTTTGGTGATTAACTGGTTTCTTTGCTCTATTTGAAATAAAAACAAGACATTTGAGAACATGGGGATTTCCAGGTTTGGTGAACACTGATTTTTCAACATGTTCCTTCATTTTAGGGACAAAAGAATACTACGGACGACAGATTGCTGTCGTTTACTGACAAAAAACTGATTTAAATCTAATCCTAATCCAGAAATGCAGGTGTCACAGACGAGGGAAACATCAGAGTGGAGGCCACACTTGTGTCGACTCAAAAACAAACCAATACCAGTATAAAGTATTTGATTGTTTACATGTAGGCAGGCATTATTAAACTGAAGGTTTCTGTGATGGAGCGTCTGTTTTTGTCGTCATAGTATCAGCTGAGGTTCAGCTGACGTCTCTGAGGGATCAGTATTATATATGAAAGACTTCCTACACACACGAGTGTGATATATGTCATATAATAATAAGTATAAAGCACTTAGATCAGATACTTTAATATTATACTCTTACTGTGTGTGTGTGTGTGTGTGTGTGTGTGTGTGTGTGTGTGTGTGTGTGTGTGTGGTCACCATATCTGCTAACAGTCTGCATCATCACTGGCCTTTACTTATCTATAAATATCAGCCCCCCCTCCAGTGCCCATCACCCCACACACACTCACCTCGTTATTTTTGCTCTCACCTCTTTCCTTGCACTTTTTTATTCTTACTTATTTATTTATTTATTTCTTCTTCTTCTTCTTCTCCTCACTCTCAGGAGGAGCCGTGTCACCACAGCCTCACGCACAAATAACTCATGACTCATGAATCTTTGTGTGTGCTGCTGAGGTGGCACAGCTCTGACGGGGTTCATTTACAGTGTGTGTGCGTGTGTGAGTGTGTGTGTGTGTGTGTGTGTGTGTGTGTGCGTGCGTGTACAGATTAAAAGGTAGGAGGTCGTTGCCGTTACAGTAGGTTCCTGTGAGGAAGAGTTATTTGATGAATGTGCTCAGTGGGTCAGAGGCTCACTGACAGAGGACAGACAGTTAACACTGCCAGTATCATATCACAGCAAAGAAGTCTAGGACACACACACACACACACACACATCACTGTGTGAAATTTTACCGACATTTGAAACACAGCATTTTAAAGTAAGTCACATGTCCAAATTCAAGTCAAGTCGAGTCCCTGCTTTAAATCAAGCATCAAGCCGTGTATGAATATAGGGTTTCTCAGTCCTGGTCCTGTAGGAGCCACTGCATGTTTTACATGTTTTACATGTTTCCCTGCTCCAACACACCGGATTCAAATAAACTGGTCGTTATCAGCCACTGATTTTCATGGTCCCATTAAAAATATATAATTTATATCAATACAATTGCAGAGCCGGTTTGTTTATTTATTTTAAAGAATACTGATATTAAATGCTTTATCAGTCTTGCAGTCGGGAAATTTACAAAAGTATGTTCACTGACACCGGAAACCGAACCCATGCCGTGGCAGTGAGAGCCCCAGATACTAACCACTAGACCATTAGGGATGACGCTGCTCTATTCAATCTGAATGACAAGTGTTTCAGTCTGTTTTACATTTAAAATGATTATCCTGCTGTGCATATATATATATATATATATATATATATATATACATATATATATTTTAATATATATGTGTATATATATACATATGTATATATGTGTATATATATACATATGTATATATGTATATATATATACATATGTATATATATATATATATACATATATACATATGTATATATGTATATATATATATACATATATATATTTATATATATATGTATACATATATATATATATATATTTATATATATATGTATACGTATATATATATATATATTTTAATATATATGTGTATATATATACATATGTATATATGTATATATATATGTCTATATATATATATATATATATATATGCCCCGTGTAGGTCATAAAAGACCTTGATGATCATAAACAATGTTTACATTCATTCGTACATTCATGGAGTAAAGTGACGCCTGGACGAGCTGCTCCACACGTCTCCACGTCACATTTCTGTTGTCTTTGTTGTTTAAGTCACGCGCCGATGAATAAAACACAAACTGTCGTTCTGCTAAGGTGACAGGGAGACGACCCCGGAAGGTGGAGGGAGGCGTGTTCTTCGTGAGTATGAGCCATCGTCACGTGACGTCACAGGTCGTGTCAGTGACCGCCAACGCTGCCTGTTTCACCTGCACCTTTAAGCCCCGCCCCCCCGTGCCTGCATGGTCACACCCACTCTGCTAACCAGCAGCTTCATCACATGTCATGTTGATAAGTCCCGCCTGCACTGACCTAATGACTACACTGCAGTCACTACACAGAGAATACACTGAGTGGCCACTCAGGAGCGACTCTGTGGACTGTGACGATACACTGGAAAAAATGCCACAAAAAAAATAAGCAAAAAAAATTGAATACAAGATATTGTTTTGCTTGTAATAAAAAAAAAAACATCTGAAAATGGAACAAGTGAAAATCCTCTTGCTAAGATTTCTTGAAATAAGGCATGAAATTAGCTGGGAAAATTATATTTAACTAGTATTGTCTCATAATAATCTTGTGATGATCAAAAACAAGATTTCCCCTCAAAAGTACCATCTGTCTTTTTGTCATCCTGTTTGTTTCAAGTGTATTTAACTCATTTTTAGTTCTTTAATTGTGACTCTGTTCTAGATTTAAGTCCAACACCTACTTTTGAGACATTCCTGACTCATGTAAGTGTAAGAAAAATAGCCACACTCAAGACTGACCCACTGAACAAGATATTCAAGATGCACAGTCTAAACACAAGCTCGTTAATCTCACGTAAATCTTACTCTTCAGATGATTTTGGTTTACATTAAGTGTGATGAGATATTTTGACTAGATTTGACTAGTTTTGCAGTGTAACACTTCTCTAGGTTCTGTGTGTGCATTGAGTTTGGTCGTGGTGATAAATTGCAGCCTTCCCAGGCTTCTCTGAGGGAAGAGAGGGTGTGGATTAACACCTCTGTTGTTCAGGTGAAGATTGGATTGGGGAACACGTCACAACAGCCTGTTAGTTTGAAAAGAACTTCATACAATTTATGGTCGTAAGGCAAGGTGTCATGTCAGCAGGCATGGAGACATACTGACGCACAATGTGTGAATGTTGTGTTATTGTTGTGCTTTTTACACTGCAGGCTAATTCATTTTAAGTATGCAGAATATGAAATTGTACGTCACGTTACAAGTTTTACACTAATAACTCTGTAT
Organism: Solea senegalensis; assembly: GCF_019176455.1. NCBI lineage: Eukaryota > Metazoa > Chordata > Actinopteri > Pleuronectiformes > Soleidae > Solea > Solea senegalensis. Next base: position 18,130,828 of record NC_058039.1, on the reverse strand, counting down.
TAACCTTATAATAACACTAAAAATGTCGAGTTATTTCACTTTAAATGTCCAGTTTGTAAGAATTGGTGACATTTACTGGTGAGACGACAGATATCTCCTCACCCCTGTGTGTCGAGGAACTATAGGATGGCATTTGTATTCTAAGTCAGGGAACACACACTCGGGCTCGTATTTCATGGCAGTGAAAGACGACAGCCTCAGTGAAAGCAAGGCCCTCAACTAAAATAGCACAGAGAGAAAGATGCTTCACAACAGTATGTCATTAATGTCTGCTGATAAATCTTCCTAAATGATAAACTCTGGACGTTTAAGCCAGTTATTAGAGTCCCTAATCCGAGTTATGCTGCCCAGTGTTGGCACTGAACGCCACGCCGGCCTCTCCCTCTCAGACACACACACACACACACACACACATTATGCAACATGAGTTTAACACGAGGTTAGTTTGGGCTTCACTGTCTACAACCGCTCAGCTGTGTGAGTCTGTGGGTAACCCTGTGGAGGCACAGTCAGGGTTCAAAGTGGAGGAAAGAATGACTTATTTTTAAAAGCATGATCAGTTCTGCAAACACCGCACACGGCCGTCCATTCTTCCACTTCCAAGACTTTTTAAAACAACAGCTTCAGCCGTTCCAACACGGACTGAAATATTTGTTATAGGAGATAAATCAGCGTACAATTCCAGCTATTGACCAGAGGTGGAAAGAGCACTGAAATATTCTACTACTGATGACATTTTACTTAAGTACAAGTAAAAGTACTGGTCTAATATTGTACTCAAGTTAAAGTAAAAAAAAAAGTACTTTTTTAACAAAGGTTCTTTCTTGTGTCGTGCAAAAAGGACGCACATCTCACATGAATTCTTTTGTTTTTTAAAAAGTGACAAAATAAAATGTCTAAACACATATGTATGTATCAGTCATCATAGGTCAAAGGTCACAAATGCAGGGACCTTCATTTACTCAGTTACACTTCCAAAAAAAACGTACTTAAGTAAAAGACAAATAACAATTACAGTAACACAAGAAAATGCCATGCATTACTTTCCACCTCTGCTTTTGACTGATCAGTTGCAAATGCATTTATTTATTTATTTATTTATTTATTTATTTATTTGAATCCACTCATGGATCAATGCGATGGCCGTCGTGCAGAATCTACAAGAAGCTACAAAGTGAGGGAGGGATTAACAGCGGCGCCAAACTGGGTCAATGTCTCGGCTGCACAGTAATCTCATGTTCCTCATGATGACGTAGAGAACAGTCTCCACGGGTGACGCACTAACGGAGAGATGTGAGCGACACACGAGCCGCTTCCACCTCATCTATCCGCGCGTCAATCGCATGTTTGTGACCGAGCACCAGGGTGTGCAGCGCTGACTCAGGCCGTGTTCTGTCCGTGTCTCTTGCATGTGAGCTGGCATGTTGAGCTCAAAACATGCATCTGAATAAAAATGATGATGTTTAAAGGTTCAGTCTTTCAGTCCCTTTCCTCGCTCACGTGTTTTCCAGTCATCACTCACACCTCCTCCCGTTTCTCCTCGTCGTCAAACTCATTTGTGAACACTTGTTTCTTTTCCTTTCTTTTTCTCCCCGCAGCCGAAACCAGAGAACGCAGTGACCGTCGCCGTCTCCTCTCGTGTTCTGTTCAGGACCGAGCGCGAGCAGAAGGTGTTTGAGCAGAAAGGAGTGGAGGAGTACCTGAGGTACCAGATCGAACACGAGAACGAGCCCTTCGCCCCCGGGCCTGCTTTCCCCTTTGTCAAAGTAAAAGTCACACCAACAAACCGAATCCACTCCCAGAGACATGACACGTGTACGTCACAGGCTTTGACTGACTGACAGACTGTTGCTGTGACTGCTGTGTTCTCTCAGGCTCTGGAGGCGGTCAACACGCGTCTGCGGGAGCTCTACCCACAGAGTGAGGAGCTGTTCGACATCGTTCTGGTGACGTACAACCACGCACACGTGGGAGTGCGACTCATCAACACCATCAACCATCACAGTGAGTGGAGAAAGAAATGAGAGGAAACTTTGGAAAAAGCCGGACATGAGCAGACTCCACTTTGTCAACTGAGTTGACACGATGCTGATGAAGCCTGTCAGCACACGGTGTATTGGGACAGAGAGCTGAAACAAAATGGCTTCTCTTTACTTCTTCTGCTACCTTTTAAATTTAACATAAAAATTAAGAATTGTTATTTATCTCTGAAAAGGCAAAAGTCTACAAAAATGAACTTAAACACCAAACACAAACAGCAGCTTACTTTTCCTACTTTCACTCACTACGACTAATAATAAATACTTTCAACATCGTTTCAATGACACAGACACAGGGTTTGAATGAAAGGGTGAGGAGGGTTCATGTAGTCCAGGCCCCTGCAGAGAAACTGCCAAACAAACCCAAAACATGTGACCTAACATTTCCCTAACATTTGTCAATGATTTGAAGGTTGATTTAAAAGTGACAGTTTTAAAGCCAAAATAGGTCAAATAATCAAATTTGCAGGCTCAGAGTTGATGCAGAGAAGGAAGGTGTATATGTGTGTCCAGGAGACCAGGTGGAAAGGTAGCAAGGCGAGAAGCTTAGGTGCAGGTTTGAAGTTGTACTACTATGGTATTGATAGGAAGAGAAATGGAGGAGGAAGTGAAGAGAGTGTCACATAGACTGATGAGTCGGAAGCTTGAAATTGAAGGTGTGATGTTAAATGTTATTAGTGGCTATGCCCCACAGGTGGGATGTGAATTAGAGGAGAAGGAAACTTTCTGGAGTGAGTTGGATGAAGTGATGCAGAATATCCCCAGAGGTGAGAGAGTGGTAATTGGTGCAGACGTCAATGGACATGTTGGTGCAGGAAATAGAGGTGATGAAGAAGTGATGGGCAGGTTTGGTATCCAGGACAGGAACACAGAGGGACAGATGGTGGTAGACTTTGCAAAAAGGATGGAAATGGCTGCAGTGAATACTTTTTTTCCAGAAGAGGCATGAGCATAGGGTGACTTATAAGAGTGGAGCAAGTCAGCATAGGATGGTGGTTTGCAGGATGAATCTGGTGACAAGGAAGACGAAGAGGACAAAGACAGAACAAAGGACACAGTGGTGGAAGCTGAAAAGAGAGGACTGTTCTGTGGCTTTCAGAGAGGAGTTGAGAAAGAATCTGGGTGGTCAGAGAGAGCTGACTACAGCTAATGTAATCAGGGAGACAGGTAGGAGAGTACTTGGTGTGTCGTCTGGAAGTAAGGTAGATAAGGAGACTTGGTAGTGGAATGGGGAAGTGCAGGAGTATATAAAGAGAAAAAGGTTAGCAAAGAAAAAGTGGGACACTGAGGAGACTGGAGAGAGCAGACAGGAGTCCAGGGAGATGCAGCACAAGGTCAAGGTAGAGGTCGCAAAGGCCAAACAAAGGGCGTCTGATGACTTGTATGCTAGGTTGGAAAGTAAGGAGGGAGAGAATGATTTATACAGGTTGGCAAAACAGAGATAGAGATGAGAAAGACGTCCAGCAGGTTCGGGTGATTAAGGATAGAGAGGGACATGTGTTGACAGGTGCCACAGAAGTAATGGGAAGATGGAAAGAGCTAATGAATGAGGAAAATGAAAGAGAGCAAAGGGTAGAAGAAGTGACAACTGTGAACCATGAAGTAGCAGAGATAAGTAAAGCTGGAGTTAGGGGGGCACTGAAGAGGATGAAGAATGGAAAGGCAGTTGGTCCTGATGATATACCTGTGGAGGTATGGAAGTGTCTAGGAGAGGAGGCAGTAGAGTTTCTGGTTAGACTATTCAACAGGATCTTAGAGAGTGAGGGGATGCCTGAGGAATGGAGAAGAAGTGTGATGGTGCCCATTTTTAAGAATAAGGGAGATGTTGATGAGCCATACAATGAAGTTATGGGAAAGAGTAGTGGAAACTAGACTGAGAGCAGAAGTCAGCATTTGTGAGCAACAGTATGGTTTCATGCCTAGAAAGAGTACGACAGATGCAGTATTTGCTTTAAGAATACTGGTAGAGAAATACAGAGAAGGTCAGAGGGAGCTGCATTGTGCCTTTGTAGATCTGGGTGGAGAAAAGTGTCAGGGGTAATGTGTGATAAAAGAGTATCAGCCAGAATGAAAGGAAAGATATACAAGACAGTGGTGAGACCAGCGATGCTGTATGGTCTAGAGACAGTGGCACTGAGGAAAAGACAGGAAGCAGAGCTGGAGGTAGCAGAGATGAAGATGTTGAGGTTCTCTTTGGGAGTGACAAAGATGGATAGGATCAGGAATGAGTCAATCAGAGGAACAGCACATGTTAGATGTTCTGGAGATAAGGTCAGAGAGGCCAGAATGAGATGGTTTGGTCATGTACAGAGGAGGGATAGTGAGTATATCGGTAGAAGGATGCTGGGGTTGGAACTGCCAGGCAGGAGGTCTAGAGTTAGACCAAAGAGAAGGTTTATGGATGTAGTGGAGGAGGACATGAAGTTAGTTGGTGTGAGAGAGGGGGATACAGAGAACAGGGTGAGATGGAGGAGGTGGATTCACTGTGGCGACCCCTGAAGGGAGATGACAATAATGCCTTTAAATAACTGTAATAACAGCCACTTGATAACTTAATGATAAAAACCTTCCAGCACTAATAGACTTCAAGTGTGAGAAGCTCAATATCACGCTCCATCGATCAAAACTGGAAACTAAACTGCCGCCGAGCCTTTTAGAAATCAGTGGCCATCAACCATCAGTGCGTCAAATACGAACCCACTTGATCTTAAATCATGAACTCATAATATTATGTGCAACACAGTGAAAGAGGTTTGATTGTTTTCACTTAAAATGTTCTTAGGCCAAAACAATTGTCAGTGAAAAACTGGAAATTAATATGAAAGGGAACAAAACAGAGAAGGAGACGCTGTTCGGTGTGGTCTTCAGGACACAGACGACCAATAACGTTACACACAGTGGCTTTAATGAGAGTTAGATGTGTGCTGTGTGATGTAAAAGCACACACACACACACACACACACACACACACACACACACGTGATGAGATAATCCAGGAAGTGGGTCATCTGGAACACAAACACCAGCGTGTGTGAACAGCTGACTGACAGAATCTCAGACCCTGCGCTGTGATGACATCTTCCTCACAGACCACTTCCTGTTACTCAGAGATTCAAGCCCGGGTAGAGGTCACAGGTCACGTCCCGAGGGAGGCGGGACTGATCCGAGGGGCCCCAAACAAAAACAGGTCTGAGCGGAGCCAGCCCTGCGGAAGCTTCCATGTTAGATCTCTGTGGCAGCGGCCTTCAAACGGGCCTCTGACCTCTGACCTCTGGCCGCAGAGTTAAAGGAAACGAGCTTGTTGAACAACATTCTGTGTTCGCACCGTGTTTATAACCGCCTTTTTATAAAGGTGCACATGACACCTGATGAAGTGCCACTGTGGACCTGCAGGTCCTGCAGGTCCTGCAGGTCGAACAAGCTTACGACGAGACCACGTACGAGGAGCGTCAGGATTCATAGACTCCGACGAGTTCCCCACTAAAGGGTTTCCCACGCTTTAGATCTCCAGACCGAGGCAAAAGAAATCCCACAAAGCGAAACGTGGTATCAAAACATCTCTGAAGGGGCTTCAGTAAAGGGTGAGGACATTTTCCCCCGAGGGAGGTTTGAAATACGACGTTTATTTACAGCGCGAGGATGTAGGAAACAAAAGCCGCAATAGTCAGACTACAAAGCAGAGGAAAGAAGACGGTCGGTTCTTTGAAAGATGGAGAAATCCCTGCGGAGGCTTAAATCAACACTGTGCCTCTGTTTCCTTCTTTCTTTCTTTGGTTGGTTTGTTTTTTATCTGCCTTCATTCTGTTGAGGAGCCTGTATTTCACTTTTCTTCGCAGTTCAGCAGCAGTGAGATCTTTTGTCTTCGGTGAACTCGTCTCAAAGTTTCGTTTGTTATTCAAGACCAAGCTTACGTTAAATACTGAGGATGTGGAGTTTGGGAAAAATGTGGATGTAAATGCATTTCTACAGAAGACGATTATGTCAAAATGTTTCCAAAATAATCAATAAAAATAATTCACATGTGGCACTAATGCTCTTCCGTACATTTCTCACATAGCACAGATTTTTATGTCAAACTAAGTGACCTGACTCCTGTGCTCCACTGTAATCCCACACCTTTTTACCACACCTGTATCGATCTTAGGCACCGTCCACATTTTCTCATTCTATCGTAATCATCTCAACTCAGCATCAGCGTGTTACTGAGCGACTGTCTGCTCCCTTCACACATGATAACATATCAGATTTTAAGAGGAACAGACTGATGTGATCCACACCTCTAATCACCTGATACCCGTCGCCTCTCTCTCTCCTCATAACACCTCTCCGTTACTCAGCTGCAGCTCAGGATCAGGAGCCAAAATGCAAACACACACCGGCCCTTCTTTGGATTCTCCACACCGTTTAAGTGCTTGTAAGTTTATCCTGTTCCCATGTCCTCCTCACTTCATGTCTTTAAACTCTGGAGAGTACACGGACGATCCCACGACGTGTTTGTTATTTCACTTATTAGAAAATCACAGGATGTTTGCGACACAAAAACAGACGCTGGTGTTCTTTTCCGTCCACAGATTTGTTCATCGAGAGGTTTTGTATGACGGGGGGAAGCAGTCCCATCGGCTACCTGAAGGCCTGGCAAACCAACCTCTACCTGTCAGCTGATGCCGAAAAGGTCAGGGAGGCCCTGGCTGAGGGTGAGCATGTTCTCACACACACACACACACACGTATATACATATGATGAGGGATTTGAACTGGAGAGACAGTTACTAGAATAATCTTCCTGCACACATGAGCCTAATATTCGTCTTTGCCTCTTAAATAATAATACACTTTATTTGTATAGTGCCTTTCAGACAAGGATTGGAGCTCAAAGTGCTTCACAATAAAAGGAAATACAACAATAAAACACAACACAGGGTGGAATAAAATAGGAAAAGGCTCCAGAGTCAAGAGGTTAAAACCCCTTTTTTTATCTTTAAAATCAACTAAAAATCCAAATAAAACACAACACAGGGTGGAATAAAAAAGAAGCGAGTTGAAGGCTAAAGAGTAAAAAGATCATTTTTGTGTTCTTTAAAAAGAATTTAATAATAATAAAGGCTTATTCTTCATGTTTAACTACACAGGACTCATGTCTTGTCCTTGCAATCATGAACGCAGCCGTAAGAGGAATGATTTCAAACGTCCACAGTAACATGTTTGACTTCACATGAGTTCAATATAAATGTCAGCAGTTTCTATATTTAGACTTAATCTAAATGGAAATGGGTATAAAGTGACACACACACACACACACACACACACACCACTGACTGACATCTCCTCCTCCTCCTCCTATGCTGCGTTTGCATTTCCATAAATCAGCATTCACTCTTCTACTTCTTCTTTTTTTGTGTTTGCGTGATGGATTCCTGAAGGAAGGAAAACCATGAGGTGGTGTCATCCTCTTTGCTCAGGCTGTATCAAAGAAAACACAGCACAAGGCGACGATGATGATGATGATGATGATGATGTGCTCTGCTGGAAACTGGGATGTATTGATATTGAAATTTGTGGGATTGTGACGTGACGACAGCTCATTGAGGGTTGTTTTATGTCGGTGCAGTTGTGGCTCATTTAAAGCTTCATTATTATTGCCGTCAAACATGCGTCTGTATGCAGAGGCCTGAGGAGACACACACACACACACACACACACACACACACACACACACACACACACACACACACACACACACACACACACACACACACACACACACACACATCACACACACACACGCACAAGTCTGAACTGAACCAGCTTGACACACACACACGCACAAGTCTGAACTGAACCAGCTTGACTTTGGAACTAAGTGAGTGAGAGAGTGAGAGAGAAGAAGACAAACATGAACTTAAAATCATGGTTTAGGATTAAGACATTCATTAGATAATGACTCACCTAATGAATGAGGTTCTAAATGTGCACTCAAGTCAATGTCAACACTGCCCTCTGCTGGAGCAGAAGGTAAACTACAGCAACGTCAGTTGGAGTTTATGGTATAGCTGCAGTTTGAATAATGAAATCCTACATTTTACCACCCACAATAACCAGTATGTGAAAGTGGCAGCCGTGTCGTCAGGGGTCACTAACCTTATTGAGGCAGAGAGAGAACAATATGGAGGGCTACACCACAGTAACATGTGATTCAATGTACCATTTAAATGATGTCTATCATGCATTCACTTGCATACACATTAACTCCAGTGTTCACTCCTAACGATTTTTCTAAACGATATCAGTGATATTTGGATGTGCAAGTGATTTAAATACAAACATGCAGTTGTTTTGTTTTTAATAAACTGTCAGTCTTTCACACCCAAACACACACATACTCTCAGTCAGCCATTAAAACCGTGCAGGCACCATGTTGGTGACCACTGTTTCAGTCAGCTGTGCTGGAGCAGGAAAACCTCTAAAAACCTGCAGGGCAGTGGGTTTGAGAATCCCTGAACTATAAATCTGATATTAACGAGGTGATTATTATCTCTGTGTGTTTGTGTGCAGGCATCGCAGCAGCCACCATGTTCCTGACAGAGAAGCTGACCGAGGTGTCAGAGTCACAGCTGAGGGTGGCGTTTGACGGCGACGCCGTGCTCTTCTCCGACGAGTCGGAGCGCATCTTCAAGGCCCACGGGCTGGACAAGTTCTTTGAGCACGAGAGGGAGAACGAGGACACGCTCTTGGATCATGTGTGTAGTAGTTTGTCTTTCTCTTTCACTGGACGTTTGTGTAGATAATGTTTGAGGTGTTTTATTATTTTAGGGCAGAGTAATAATGGAAACTAATCACCATCACGTGTAAGTGAATATGCAGATTTTAATTATGCAATATTCGTTTTCTCAACGAATTATTCTAAGAATAAATTATGCAAACATTATTATGATAAGTGACAGGGAGTCAGTCAGACAGCTATCGTCTGTGGTCTGTCCAGGCTTCACACTGCGCTACATTGAAGCTCCCGGGACAATAAGACATTTCACTTCTTCAGGTGATTCCTCAGTTCAGCACTCTTGGATGCAGAGAAACAGTAATGATCCGGACGACTGAGGACCTTCACAGACTAGACGTTGCTATCAAAAGAGCTGTCTGAAGTGAATAACTACAGACCTGTCTCTCTTCTTCCTTTTCTCTCCAAAACTCTGGAGCATGCTATCTTTAATCAACTCTCTTCCTACCTTCACCGGAACAACCTTCTTGATCCTCTTCAGTCTGGTTTTAAAGCAGGTCACTCGACCAAACTGCACTTCTTGCTGTCACTGAGCAACTCCACACTGCCAGGGCTGCCTCTGTCTCCTCTGTGCTCATCCTCTTGGACCTTTCTGCAGCGTTTGACACAGTTAACCACCAGATCCTTACTTACTTACATACAGAGTAACCTGGAGAGGATCTGTATCGGAACCATGTCCTCTAGTTAGTGGGGTCCCTCAGGGTTCTATCTTGGGACCTCTCCTCTTCTCTCTATACACCAACTTCCTTGGTTCTGTTATTCTCTCTCATGGTTTTTCCTATCACAGCTACGCCGATGACACCCAACTCATTCTCTCTTTTCCCAACGGATCTCCGCTTGTCTGACCGACATCTCTCAGTGGATGTCTGACCATCACCTGAAACGCAATCTCGACAAGACTGAGTTTCCTTTTCTCTCCCACCACAGACCTAACCATCACCCTCGACAACTTTGTGGTAACTCCTTTTCATACCGCAAGGAACCTGGGTGTGACACTTGATGACCATCTCTCCCTCACTGCCAACATTGCTGCAACAGCTCGACCTTGCAGATACATGTTGCACAACATCAGAAGGATACGGCCTCTTCTAACCCAGAAGGCGGCACAGGTTCTGGTCCAGGCTCTGGTCATCTAACCCTTGGATTACTGCATCTCCCTCTTGGCTGGTCTCACCGCGTTTGCCATACGACCTCTGCAGCTCATCCAGAATGCAGCAGCTCGACTGGTCTTCAACTGACCAAAATTCTCCCACACTACACCGGTCCTCCGCTCCCTTCACTGCCTTCTTGTAGCTGCTCGCATCCGCTTCAAGACTCTAGTGCTTGCATTCCATGCTACAAACAGATCCAGTCCAGCCTACATCCAGGACATGATCAAAACCTACACCCCAGCCCGCCCACTCCGCTCTGCATTGGCAATCCGGCTAGCTGCCCCCTCACTGAGAGGATCGCAGAGGCATTCATAGAACTCAAGACTGTTCACTGTCCTAGCTCCCAAATGATGGAACAAGCTCCCCATCGACATCCGGACAGCGGAGAGCCTCCACATCTTCCGCCGCCGACTAAAAGCACATTTCTTCCGACTCTACCTCGACTAAGACGACGACGATGGCAAAAAAAAATAATTCTTACACATCGCACTTATGACTCGCACTTTATAGTTTGGCTTACTTGAAGCTCTTACTTACTTCTAGCTCTTGTTTGTACCCAAATGTTTAAATGCACTTATTGTACGTCGCTTTGGATAAAAGCGTCTGCTAAATGACATGTAATGTAATGTAATGAGCTGTTTTTCAAACTTCCAACTTGAGTTTAGAGGTTGTTTCTTGAAATCCATCTTCTACCACTTAATCCTCCACATGAGTCACATGAGTGTGCCAATCTCAGCTGACACAGGGTGTTAGGCAGGGTGCCCCAGTCCATCACAGGGCCACACATGCAAACAAGAATTCACTCTCATGATCGAGGAAACTGGAGAACCCAGAGAAAACCCACGCATACAAGAGGAGAACATGTAAAGTCCATGTAGACAGGCCGCGGTTCCGACCGGGTCGCAAACCCAAGTCTTCTTGCTGCAAAAGCAAGAGAGCTAACCACAACACCATCGCGTGGCCCCTTCTTGAAATCCACTTTGAAATTTTTGACAACTCCATACTAAGTTCATAAACCATTCACTATTATATCAGAGCGATGAGGCGGCGATTCTCCGGTCACTCCCTCTGCGATAGCACCATGGCATCGCGTGTCTCTTACAAATGAAACATCACAGTCTGCAGATGTAGGAGAAGTCCTCCACTAAAGAGAGTAGGCTGTTGTAACAGAAGGTATAAGAAATATGAAATATAAAAGGTGCACAACCTCAGCAGCTCTGCTTCATGATGATCTGTTCTTCTGTGGCAGGGTCCCCTGAAGGGCTTCCTGGAGGCACTGGGGAAACTCCAGAAGAAGTTTTACACCAAAGGTCAACGCCTGGACTGTCCCATCCGGACCTACCTGGTGACGGCGCGCAGCGCAGCCAGCTCCGGGATTCGGGCTCTGAAGACGCTGAGGGCCTGGGGTCTGGAGATCGACGAGGCCTTGTTCCTCGCGGGAGCACCAAAGGGTCCCATGCTGGAGAAGATCAGGCCGCACATCTACTTCGACGATCAGATGTTTCACGTGGAGGGAGCGGCGGAGATGGGCACCGTCGCCGCCCACGTGCCTTACGGCATCGCACAGAAACACCAAACGCCAAGCGCCAAACAGAAAACCGGTGCGGCAAAGTAGACGGCAGAGGAGTTCAGGTTCAGGTTGGAAACAGCACAAGAGAAGAAGAAGAATGGGAATGAACTTGAAAACTGACTGTAGCAATGTACGGTTTTATCACTTTTATGCAAAGTGTGCCAGCTTTACGCATCATTTTAGGAGTTAGACATTTAGAGGTGAAGCAGACGTCCGATACCTCAGGGGACAATTCACAAAACCTTTGTCAACTCAATTGTGTGTCAATTGTCTGACTCATCTTCTTCTCTCATGAACATGAAGATGCAGGGCCACCAGCCTGTGGTGTGATAAGCAGTTTGGGTCAAACATCATCAGACTTGTGAAAGTGTGTCGGGGATGAGAGGACAAGAGTTCCACAACTCAGCGTCAGGGACAAGAGAAGAACACTCTGGACGCCTGGTTTTCACTTCAGTCATCAGGTTTAATGTTTGAGGCGTCCGTTCCGAACAGACAAACTGGCCTCAGTCAGGTCTTGAAATGAAGGATCAAAAGGTTCATATCTTATCACATCCCATTTAAACGACACATGAGACTCGGTTGTGTTTCTCAGTGGCTTCACAACTTCCTGTTGCCGAGCACGGCCGTGGCCCAAGAGGGACAAAAACAGGGCGTCAGTACAGTTACAGAGACGTCTCACGTCTCACAGCCCTGCCCATGTCAGTATCCGTGTCAGAGGTGCAGAGGTCAGCGTGATCGCAGTGACCCGACTCTCTTCCTGTCTCTCCACCACTTGTCGTCATGAAGAAGTTTTGAAATGAAACACTGTTGTGTGTTTGCTGCCAGTAAATGAGCCAAAGCACAGAAGTACACAACTGTAGGATTTATAGTTATCGTGCATGAAAGATGAAATTTAAAGTTTGCCATTTCAGAGATTGACTTCGTATTAATGTATGTTTATGATATTGTATATTATTGAAACTAGGAAAACGATTTACTATCTAGAAATATAGAGAGCTATAGGTTTTAGTCGGTGCCTTGGCTTCAACACTGAGAAATGCAGTACAGTCATTAACAGAACCTCAATGATGCATCGTTTAGTTTCATCACCAACAGCATGCTGAGGTTAATGTTAAACTCCAGCCTGAGTGCACTGAAGGCTCATCGCTGTTGTGCTGCTTTCACTTAAACACTGCGGTTTAAACTCAGGTGTATGATGACGATTATTATTCTTTTTTTAAGTTTTTAACACACAGGTAGCGCATGCACACATAGCGAAGGTTACATGTGACCACTAATGATGTACGACACAGTGTAATAAAAGCTACATCTGTAATCTTTAACCTGTTGTTAACGCACAGAAGGACAAAGAAAAGCTTGACAACTTTTGTTAAACTTGGTCAAATCACGGGATTAAATATGCTAATTGTTACAGTTTTGGTTGTGGAATGTTTGCTGTATATAAGACATGAGCTGCTCGTCGTCTGAGTCTCCCCCTCATACAGTAATGTGCCTTACGTTTTACATCGGAGACAGATCTGGACCACAGACAGACAGACAGACGTGGGCACTGATGTTACCCCATACCATCACTTATTCTACAGCTCAGAGCTCAAAGCTCAGATGAGTTTGGACGTTGAGAACTCAGAGAAAAACAGTTTAAGGATGAATTTCCTTGATGCAGAAGCAGACTGTGTCACTCGCTCATGTGTGGCTCATTTTCTTATGCATATTTAGCAGCGGTCTTTAAGCACAGGAATGTCCCGAGTCACTGACTCTCGTCACAACATTTCCCGCTGCAGACGGTGAAACATCTAAATTGTTTGCAATTGAGAAACACACTGAGAAACACTGGTTTGAACTAACAAATGGTGAATCACAAGTCACAACCCGTACTTCCTGGCAAAATTAGGCCTTTAAACGGGTGCTGGGTTTATATCACACACCCATTTCAACACATTTTAATCTTGCAAAGTGTTCCAACCTTTTCTGAGTGTGTTGCAGCATCACAATCCTTTTATTTTTACATTCGACATTTAAGCATTTAGCAGACACTTTTATCCAAAGCGACTTACAAAAGAGGAATACGCTACACAGAAGTAGTCTTAGAAAGAACTCCACACAAGTTCTTCATATTGGGTTTGTCAGTGAAAACACTGAGTATATTTTCTTTGCACTTTGCGATTCAACAAATGACATATTTTAGTTTTTATTTAAAGTGTCCCGACTTGTCTGGAAAAGGGGGTTTGTAGTATATCACAGCTAGTGTATAGTGCAAAGGGCCATAACAATGGAGTAAATGTGATAGTATTATATTCAGAAATGTCCATTAGATGTTTACCAACTGGCCTTTGCTCACTCAACAATTTCACAGTCGTACAATCTCTATATTAGAATTATTAGTTGTTTTGTGTTGCATGTATAAGGGGGTTAAAACCCATGTGATGTTCTGTGTTGTGTTAAACCAGCACACAAAGTGTTTATAATTCGACTGCTTCTGCCGATCAATACCTGATCAATGGCTCCTCTGAGTTCCGGCGCGAGAGTTATGTTTGCCAGGAAACACCAATCTGTCGTTTATTGACAAAATGGCGGCGGTGACCTTTTGAAAATGTCAATCCACTTCAGCGTCGCTCCGTCACTGCCGACAGGTTTGTGGTGAATCCTGAATCCTCCACCGAGTGCAGTACATTAACGACATGACACCAACGCAGGCTCAGGAACAAAGTGACGGTTGGTGGGGTTTAAATATCGCAGCCTTGATACGCAGTAATGAAACAGACGTGTCTGAACGCACAGGCGCCGACTTACTGGAGGTTACATTCTCTGCTCATCAGCTCAGTCTGAACCGCGTTTGAACATTTTAACGACGAGCTGAGCTGACATCGGATCCTTGCGTGAATCGTTTCACTGCAATGAGATGCACTGTATGAATGAATGAATAAAAATATGAATTGTTAAAGCACTCAGTCATCACTCATTTATGAAAAACAGCCACAGACTGAACGATGTTGACTGTAGATACATGTGCATGTGAATGTGCACTCCCTCAGTTCACCATGCAGGGGCAGCACTGGAATGATGAATGACCTACTCACTCATGTGTTGATTTTTATTTATATCAAGTGAAAACGATCTCGCACACTGAATTCACCTTTAATGATGCCACTTTTATTGTCATAATACCCTCTCCCCCACATTTATATATATATATACAGTATATATATTTAGTTTACGCCTTCCTTTTGTCACATTCCTTCATATTTCTTCCCTGCTCGCTCTAAAGAGAACCACTTTTCACAGAGGACAGATCACATTACTACCCACACTGTCCTTCCTTCCTCTCCCAGTCTCATATGTCCGTGATGAATGAGTTAATAATATACCAATCATTCCCAGCAGAGTGTGTGTGATAAAAGCCAGAAATCACCGACACCCAGTGCTGATCTAACCGCCGCCACAGCGCTAACGGCACCACGCTGCCGATGAATGCAAAGTGATTGAAATTTAGGTGAGCGCCAAAAACTGGTAACACCCTGGCAAACTGTAGAGCTGTGATGGAGGCAGCTCTGCCAAGCCTATGCACAGCTGCATCCATAAACAGACCATAATAATGACTGGAGAATAGTGAAAGAGGACGGTTCACTGCTGAAAGGTGCTCAAGGGGGGGAAAAAATGGAAGCGACCCAAGATACGGGACGCGTTTCCACCGACTGCAGCTGATGAACAAATGTGAGACATTATGTAACCACACACATGAGCTTAAACATAAGCTGCCTTTCGGCCAGATGTGACCGACAGAGGAGAAGCTGGAACAAGACAAACTAGCACCACTCGTAGGACTGACGGGAGAAAATTCAGGAGACATTTCCTGTAGTTCTGTTCACGTTAAAGCTTTCGAAAAGTGGAATTTTAAAAGTAGTTTTCCTGCCATTTTAAATTTGTCAACTTTATTGTCGTTTTTTGAGGCCACGCCTTTTTGACGAAGAGAAAATCCTCTGATAACTTAATCATTAAATTGTCTAGAACATGTGGATCAAGTTTGACGTGGCTAGCTCAAATGTGCTAGGATGAGCTTGTTTAAACTAGTAGCCACTAGTATTGAGTTTGGTTTGAATCGGAACAACTATGTGCGACTTAGACATGAAAGGAAAAATCAATCCTCGTCAAAAAATGCTCAAGAAACTTTGGAGTAAGACCAACAAACTCTTCTTATTCTGGGGGCGCTGTAGAGCCCTGGAGCGACGAATGGGTTTGTGCCCTATCATGTTTTTATGCACGTTAACCTCCTCAAAAATGACCGGAAAGCCACAGATATAATATAATAACTTTGTGCCAGGAACCTATTACCTATTGCCGTTAGCCCCGGCACATTCATCGGGCCCTAACTCGGACCGCTCGTAGGGCTGACAATCATGATAGGGCCCTCGCCCCACGCAACTCGTCATATCCGATTACTGCGAGACATTTCATGTAGTTCTGTTTATGTTAAAGCTTCCAAAAAGTGGAATTTTGAAGTTGTTTTTCTGCCATTTTAATTTTGTCAACCTGGACCGAGTTTGACGCGGCTAGCTCAAACATGCTAGGACGAGTTTGTTCCAATGCATAGACCAGCCATTTTTGACTTGTGGGTGGGCGGAGCCAATGGAAGCACATTAGCAATTTGTTTGGAATCATGAAAACAACCAGTGTATCAAGTTTGAACTATGTGCGACTAAGACACGATAGAAAAAAAATCAACAATTTAGCATTTAACACAATTTTGGCCACTCACGTCTCTCACGTCAAAACAGAGCTATAGAGCCCTGGGGCTACGAACAGATTTGTACCCTATGCCACTATGGCATTTTCCACCGACCTGACCTCCCCTCAAAAACAAGCGTGGAGAAGCGTCGGAGACAAATAATAATCTCAATCTCAATAATCTCAGTCTGTTGTTTTCCTTCTGCTCGCTGCTAAAGCAGCACGGCGTGGAGGGAAAAGATGAGTGTGTGAGTCACTGCTTTGGCAGAGACGCTGGTCAGATTCACAGAGACTTCACACGTTTTTGTTTCAACACTTTGCTGCTTCTCGTGTCTTTTGAAACAGACTCTGCTCTGAAAAAAGTTTTTTAATTAGCAGCGTGAGCGGAGAGCACCTTTCAGGCGGACCCTTCCCTCATTAATGTGTCAAAATGAAGAAAGCACTGGAGCAGATCTGCCCGCGGATGTCGGGCTGACTTGTTGAACTCTCCGTCACAATTGTAACGTGCACTTTTCCCTCCGTGAAATCAATAGGCCTGCTACTTCAGTAGGTGCAAGAACACGTGTGGGGATTGATCGCTGAACTGAGCTACACGGCAAATTAACTTTCCCCCGTGACAACCGAAGCTAAAGCTGGAATGAACTCGGCTTTGTTTCTATGGCATCTTTCAACAAACGCTATTAAAACAGCACTATGTAACTTCAGCCGTGCGCGCTGTCGCTGTTTGAAAGCAGATGGTTGATGGTCGCATAATGGTGCGACATTTTTGCGTCATTTGCTTCATTCGGTGGAACTGAAACAACTGAACTCGGGAAAAACGGAGCAAGGAAGACGTACGACTTGATCATTTTTGGAAAAAATTGAATTTAGTGAGTGTGATTCACGGTGTTTCTATAACCACAGAGCACTAACACTACCACACTTCTTAACTGTAACAGCAATGATGCAGTAAATTACTGTCCCGCTGAGTAATAATTGCTGGAAACTATAGTGTAAAACATCCAGCTGTTCTATTATTCATGTAATTCACAAACATCTGTTCATAAAATGACAGAACTTTCCTTTTCATAAATGGAAGCATTTAAACTGTTATTGTGGCTGTTGTTGGCTTATATGTATGTATATTTATATATATATATATATATATATATATATGTATATATATATATATATATACATGGATATATATGTATATATCCATATATATATATACATATATACTATATATGTATATTTATATATGTATATGGATGTGTATATATGTATATATATGTATGTATACATACATATATATACATACATACAGAAAACAAACTGATTAAAAGTATGTTTAAATCATAAGTTACTGTGTGTGTATTGCAGTGACGTGATTCTATGACAAAACCCTCTTACTGTAGTAACAAAGGCTTCAACAATTAAAAATGTTTGAGTGTTTGAGTGACTCATGATTTTACTTATTTTAGGCATCTAAGAAAAACACTGACATTTAATCTGAGAGAACACTTTGTTCTACGGAAGAGTATTTTGGGCCATGTGAAAAAAAAAAAGAATTCTGAGAAACAATTAAGAATAACTGAGATTAAAGTCAAAATTCTGAGGATAAAAGTTAAAAAAATCTTGGAATTCTGACTTTAATCTCAAAATTCATGCTGTTTTATTTATTTATTTATTTATTTGTTTACATGTGGCCCAAATACTCTTCCATATTGTTCAGTTGGATAATGCTTTGGTTTTTTTTTCTGTTTGCATTTAGTTTTCCATTAAAACAAAATCGTCGACGACGCCTGAACCTTAGACTTTAAGTCAGCTTTGCCTGGAAATGGAGAACAATCATGTATGATATGAAACAGCTGAAGACGTGTAGAAGTGTGATATAACATCACTTCACTGACTATAATATAGTGAAGAGTGACGGGGGAAAAGTTTCATCATTCATTCATATTCCTGCTTCAAAGTCTCTTCTGGAGGGAGGGGGATTCATCCCCTCATGTTGGTATCCATAGAAACAGATTAAGGGTATTTCTCAAGAGAGATAAGATGAGAGATGGGAAAGTTCTAGTGTGTGTGTGTGTGTGTGTCTCAGGTAAGTAATCCATGGTTTGGCCTTTACAAAATCTATTTTGTTACCAGTGCACTTGACTGTTTCCATGGCTACCGTGCCTTATCCAATGTGGAGGATGGGAGGTGAGAATGGGAGGATAAAGGTGGATGTATCCACTGATGAAAAAGAATGAATGAATGAATGAAGGGATGGAATACAAAGTTAGACAGGTGGTAGAAAGTGAAAATGTGTGAAACTTTCTCCTCAGAGTGAGCGAGTGAGTGTTTGGGCATCTGTAGGACTGCATACAAACACCTGAAGCACGAGTGTCACATCAAGTGCTTGTGCACATCCTGTCAGGAGCATTTCACTGACTGCATGGCGACACACGTTGCTAAGCACTGACAGACTCCTCAGAGATAGCCAGGATGACCGTGTGAGGAGCGTGGAGCGAGGAGTACTGGAGGAAGGAGAAGTGGTTTGAGAGGGAGATAGTGACCGAGCCGCTGCCACAGACGTCTTACTTGACAGAGCTTCATCGGATTGATTTTGCCCTCGAACAACACATGAGCAGGGATTATAAACCAAGACTCACTCAACCATCTCCAGCTCCAGCTCCGTCTGAAATGGACTGGATAAGAGAGCCACATTTATATTAAATAACATGAAATATTTTTGCAGAGGTGGAAAGTAAAGAATTTACTCATGTTTACTGTAACTGAGGAGGTTTTTTTGTGGACTTTTACTTTTTTAAAAATTGTAATTTTACTTTTACTTAAGTATGAGGACAGACAGGTGAATGATGAGGACAGACGTGAGGAGGACAGGTGAGTGATGAGGACAGACATGAGGAGGCCAGGTGAATGAATGATGAGGACAGGTGAGTAATGAGGAAAGATGTGAGGAGGACAGGTGAATAATGAGGACAGGTGAGTGATGAGGACAGGTGAATTTTGAGGACAGGTGAATGATGAGGGGGTGAATGATGAGGACAGGTGAGTGATGAGGTGATGAGGACAGACATGAGGGAGGACAGGTGAATGAATGATGAGGACAAGTGAATGATGAGGACAGATGTGGGAGGACAGGTGAATGATGAGGACAGGTAAGTGATGAGGACAGGCGTGGGGAGGACGGTGAATAGGTAAGTGAGGAGGACAGGTAAGTGATGAGGACAGGTGAATGATGAGGACAGACATGGGGAGAACAGGTGAGTGATGAGGGGGGATGATGAGGGACAGACATGAGGAGGACAGGTGAATGAATGATGAGGACAAGTGAATGATGAGGACAGATGTGAGGAGGACAGGTGAATGATGAGGACAGGTAAGTGATGAGGACAGGCGTGAGGGAGGACCGGTGAATAGGTAAGTGAGGAGAGGACAGGTAAGTGAAATGATGAGGACAGACATGAGGAGGACAGGTGAATGAATGATGACAGGTGAATGAATGACAGGTGAATGAATGGTGAGGACAGGTGAATGAATCATGAGGACAGGTGAATGAATCATGAGGACAGGTGAAATGGCATTAATTAAGGTCCCAGAGTGAGTGCCAGTTATGACCTTTGACACAGTTTGACTTTAATTAAAAACAATTGAGGTTTTTAAGGTTTAAGGTTTTTGAGGTTACCTAACTTTTACATTTTAAACAAGCTACTTGAGCATTTTAAGACCAGTACTTTTACTTGTACTTGTATCAAAGTAGTGAGTCTAATATTCCAGTATTCTTTACACCTCTGTATTTTTGTACATTTTGCACAATTTGTTTGACAGAGATTGAATCGAGGGAGAAAACGTCAGAAAAACTCTGACTACAGATAAGGATTTAATGGTTTAAATTCATAATTCAAAGTGTCTCACATCTGACTTTCCTGAGACTGAACCGTCCTCCGACACATGTACACACTCTCCTTCACTGTTGTTGTTTGACCTTTAGTCAAAGTTCACATTACCGGGCTGAAGTGACGATGATTTTTTATTGATGCGACTCGAGGCTGTGAGAGAAATGCAGTGATTTTCAAATCCGACGTTTGTCACCACAGCCTTGAAAGACCGAGTCACATCAATAGGAAACATTCTATTTGGAAGATACTCAATACTTTTTTTTGAGTGCCCTTTTTTAACCTATGGCTGACAAGTTCACTCTCACCCACACCAAGGTTGTTATAGTTGGGGGTGGAGTGGCTCAGTGGTTAAGACCGGTCGCAATGGTCGCAAGTTCGACTCCACCCCTGCCTGATTGTACTCAATTCCATTGTAAGTCGCTTTGGATAAAAACGTCTGCTAAATGACATGTAATGTAATAGTTAACGGAAACTAACAAAATAACAAAAACTAAGATACAAAATAAAGGATAACTAACTGAATTGTGTGTTTATAAAATGTACTAAAACTAACTAAACAAGTTCATTCATTATGTTGTTAGTAGATGTGTCTCATGTGTGTCTTTAGGCTGTTTGACTTTTGATTTTGGATTCAGGGATGGTTGTTTTTCTTTAAATGGCATCTTTTGCTGGGTTTTTATGACACACATACAATACTTATGACCCTTCTTGTATCTTGCACCAGGCAAATACTCCATATTACACACAACACTAACACTATTAAAAGCTAAACTAAAACTAAGCATTCACAAAGAAAAAAACAATAAAAACTAGCAAACCTGCTGTAAAAACTAACTCATATTAAATACAAAATGTGCACAACATGCAAACTCAACACAGAAAGGCACCTGGTTGCCAACCCGGGTCTTTTTGCTGCAAGGCAACAGTGCTAACCGCTACTCCTCCGCATAGCATTTATCATAAATTGGCATCAATTGATTTGAC
This sequence comes from Solea senegalensis, assembly GCF_019176455.1. Taxonomy (NCBI): domain Eukaryota; kingdom Metazoa; phylum Chordata; class Actinopteri; order Pleuronectiformes; family Soleidae; genus Solea; species Solea senegalensis. Next base: position 18,109,701 of record NC_058039.1, on the reverse strand, counting down.
AATTTTTTAGCGTAATAACCTTATTTTTTTTGTGAAGTAAGAATCCATGATTAACGCAGATGTTTTGAAAGCACATCCTGATCCTGTCGCTCTAATTGATTTGTGTGTGTTATTCGTCAACGTGGAGTGAAAATAGTATAATTTCTATTTGTTTTGTAAACGTTAATTCATTTTTTTTCTTCTTCTCCAATTGTGCTTCAATTATGCAAAGCAGGAAAAAGCATGTCCTCTAATTAATGATGCTCTCTGTGTTTATGCTGCTGACTCACAGAGGAGCTGGCAACAGCGGGAAAAACAAGTCCATTAAAAGAAAGTAGTGAGCTGCCGACACACAATCTGGGTTTTTTTTATTTGGTTTATTTGGTTATTTGGATATTTAGTTTGTCTGCTAATGCTTTACAAGTGGGTGCAAAACATGTTTGTCTCCATATCTTATCTAATTAAAACAAATGAGTCAGTGTACCTGCCTCTTGCAACAGAACAATATTTTTTCATCAAAATAATATAATTTGATTAGATTCATCGGCTTGTTTGGTGTTTTAATTACATATATTATTTAGTTAATTTATGATTCCATTTCATTTTGTATCATAAATTTGGTGAAATAACCATGTGTCGAAGTAAAGACGTTTACTTTGCGATTCCATGAATATCATCATGAACATTGTGTCATGATTTTAAGCTCCCACACCTACTGTACAGTCCCAGACTAGATGCTCATTGGCCCCCAGGTCGTTTGAGATTGAGACGCCTGGATTATATGATTTAAAGCTACGGTTTGTTTGTAACACTTGACATTTTAAATGCTAGAGATTAGGAAACGTGACAACAGCCACGGGCTTCACATCATTATGTTTCTTACTGTATGGTGTTTTCCTGTAAACAACACTATTGACTGACAATAGATTATTTGATTGATTGTTTCCCCGGAACAACTGAGCCTATTGTTTAAACTGAGTGAGACAGAATACAGATGTGCGCGGCACCTTTAGTCGTGCTGTTTGTTCTCATTGTTGTGTAGGGAATTGTAAAAGGTCAGTACTAATGCTTCTGTTCTGATCTCCGGGGCATTAGTCCACTAGTCGCTGACACAGAGTCATACATCTCCTTCTACTGTAACGAGATCAAAAATATAATGAGATGTATATATACATGAATGTGTATGTATATATATATATATATATATATATATATATATACATATGCATGTATATATATATACATACACTCAGTAGACACACCTGTACTTAGTGTGATCTGCTCATTACAATATCACTTATTCTGAGGGTCATGAGGGGTGGAGCTCAAGCCAATTACAGCCGCCATTTCAAGACAAAAAGGCGGGGTTTGCAGTATCATGGGCAGGTCACCAGCCATTCTGTCACAGCACCAACATTAGAGTGTCCAATTAACCCAACGCTGATCTGCATGTCTTGTTGGAGGAAGTCAGCGCTCCTGAACAAAGCTCCGGACTTAAGGTCCCAGGTGAACCTGGATTTGAACGCTGAACCTTTCAACCACCATTCCATTCCATTCCATGCCAATTATTAGTATTTAAAGAGAACATATTCACTTTACTCAGAAAAAACAACATCCATCTCAAACAGTGATCCATCACCCCGTCACATCACTCCACCGATAGGGTTGACAGCATTGTTTAGCTAATTAGAGCAGTGAACAAGATGCATTCAAAGACTCTGGTAAACTATATAACTATATAAACTATATACATATATTTTTCCCTCTTTGTAAATGAAATGTCCCAATTTCAGAGATTGAGAAGAATCATAAAGACAAAATACGGCTTTAGTTTCAGTCAAACCAGGTAAACAGATGTCATGTCATCTATAATCTTCAAGTGCTCCATGGTTCTGCTCCCGACTACTCCGTCCATCGAAGGATTGTCGTGTGGCGGTGCCAACACCTCGCACAAGACGATCCAGACTCTTTTCCTGTGTCGTTCCACACTGGTGGAAGAAGCTACCGAGAGCTACCAGATACCGGTCTATCTTCAAGTAACTCTTCTGTCCTTACCCCCTCCCCTGCACCACCTCCTTCTGCTCATCTTTCTTTCCAAGACTTCTTCTATGCAGCTTATTCCTCTTTTGTAAGGATAAAAGCGTCTGCTAAATGCTTCAATGTAAATGGAAACCTTCCATTCTTGCACACTCCATTGTATGCGTCGACTGCGCAGTTGTCCTCTCCGTTGTCTGACGCACTGCCACGTCTTTTGGTTGCAACAATTGCAAAAGGGGAAAGACATTAAAAACCACTCTGTTTTGCTGCATTTTCATTAGGGATTTTTCCTAAAATTTAGGAAGGGTTAGGACACAGTGGAGTTGTCACCAGTTACCGGCTCTCATCACACATCCACTTACGTGTCCTCTGCGTCTTGGAACATTGCATTCACGTGTTTGAAAAGAGGCAGAGGTGAAGCCGTGAAACATGAGACAAACAAAGCAGCAGCAGTCGCATCTCACTGGTACAAACTGTGCATGGAGTTTAAATACGAGGCCGCTGTTATTAGGTACAATGTCGACAGTAGATTGGACTTTTATTATGACTCAAACAGAAATGTTTTTTCCAGGAATTTGAATTGAGAAAATGTCGTTATGGACGGCGGGATCCGAGTTGAAAGACGCTTGTTATCAAAAATGCTTTCAGGATCTTTATGACTCAGAACACGATGTTCATTCTGCGACTTGCTAAATGACATAATTGAGGCAGCAGGAGCACTTACAACTGTTATACTCAGACATGTCACTTTCCATTGTATTGAGAGTATCTCCTGCCGTTACCACAGCAACGCCACAAACTAATCCGGTTAAGTACGACATCCACGGAGTGCCCCGGCTAATGGGGGACAGGCTAACGCTCCTCGACTGAACTCGCGGCTGTCGTTGAGGCTGCAGGGTCAGGATGTGAAAAATTCTGATTTTGGAAGTCACATCAGTGGAGACGAGTTGTGTTTTTTGAGGCTCGGCGTCTCTTTGGTGAAGTGAATATGATGGTATGGAGACAATTAACACCTCCTTTAAGTGTGAAAAAAGAGATATATACCATCTGGTGTTGTCAGCTCAAACGCTGGCACAGAGTCTGGGCTAATTTGGGAATTCAGTAGTGCTACAAGATTATCTTATTATTATTATTATTATTATTTGCTCTAGTGGTGCAGCATCCACAGTCAAATACAGACACAGATAGAAATACTGTGGATCTGTAAACATGCTTCATCACCACTCTGGTACAGTATATGGCTACGATAATCACTGATCACAGAGATAATGTCTCCACTAATGGACCGGACAGATTAGCCACAGAAATCAATGGGTGTGAGCGTGCGTGTGCATGTGATGCTCCAGTATTATTCTTATTATTCTTATTACTGAATGTGTGTCTGATTAGGGAGGAGTCAGAGAGAATCAATTTCAAGTTCTGCGCAATAATACGACACATCCATTTTCAGCTGCAGGACACGTGCACACATCAGTTATTGTTACTGTATAAGAAAAACACCCAAATTCTTTTAAATTGTAATTCTTTGAGAAAGTATTTCTTGAACTTTGGACTTTTCTCATCCCTGAGCCTCGTGCAGAGTGAGACAAAGATGACCAGACTTACTTCAGCTCGTCATCAAGCTCTGCAAAAGCCTGACAGCAAGCAGAGAAGCACCTAAAACCAGCAGGACAGGGGTCTCTGAGGAAACACTGCCCTAAATACAGGCAGGTCATTTACCACGAGTAAGGAAACAAACAGGGCTGCAACTAAAGATTATTTTTACAATCGAGTACTCTGTAGATTATTTTCTTGATTAATCGAGTATTCTTCTGTCCATAAAATGTAGGAAAATGTTGAAAAATGCAGATCAGTGTTTACCAAACCTGGTCACATTCACATTCAGAGATTAGAAAACGTTCACATTCAATGATTAGAAAACGTTCACATTCAGAGATTAGAAAACGTTCACATTCAGCGATAAGAAAATGTTCACATTCAGAGATTAGAAAACATTCACATTCAGAGATTAGAAAACGTTCACATTCAGCGATTAGAAAATGTTCATATTCAGAGATTAGAAAACGTTCACATTCAGAGATAAGAAAATGTTCACATTCAGAGATTAGAAAACACATTCACGTTCACATTCAGAGATTAGAAAACGTTCACATTTAGAGATTAGAAAACGTTCACATTCAGAGATTAGAAAACGTTCACATTCAGAGATTAGAAAACGTTCACACTCAGAGATTAGAAAATGTTCATATTCAGAGATTAGAAAATGTTTATATTCAGTGATTTCAGAGATTAGAAAATGTTCATATTCATACATCAGTGTTTACCAAACCTGGAAATGATGATGTTCCTCAAGTGTCTCAAATGTCATGACTCTATTCTGTCTGAGTTGTGTTGTTCTTCCCTTCATGGCCTGAGGCTGCATCCCTGCTGTGACACTGTCGTCATTTGAAAGCTGCAGTGCATAACTTATGGTGAGCAGAAACAATGTAACCTGTTTGTTTGTGCCCTTCATCAAAGCTAAGACCATGAGGACGAGAAGCGTTTATCCCATCAAACCTCAGAATGACGGCGTTTGCAGTGGAATTCAGTTCTGAGAGATTTCATGCTGTTGGTGTTCGCAGTCATACTCCACTGCCTCCATCTGTCTTTACATGGAATTAATAACTTCCTGTGTGTTGTGCAGTAACCTCGCTGGATTTTATTTATATATGAAAGTAGTTGAACAGCGTTTTAAAATGAAACATTTATATAAACTGCAAAGACATTCACTCTTTACACAGAAAAGGTAAAAGATAAATCAAACACACACACACAGTCAGTGGTATGAGTCATGGAGCAGCACGGAGCACAAAGCTGACAGATATGAAGAGGGAAATGGGAGAACACTGAGATGTTGTAAATGAGCAATTAAAAGAATCCTAACAGAAGAGATGAAGAGTAAAGAGAGATGAATTATTAAAGCTGTGGTGGCGACTTTGGACTCGGTGTGTTGTTGGACCGGTGCAGCCAGCTGTCACTCAACAACAACAACAACAACCAGTGTGACTGACTATCCTTTCACATTTATTCATTCATTCATTCACACTCATGTTGTACACACACACACAACCTTGTGTGGACGCGACTCATCACTGCACATCTTCCTTTCCCTGAGGGACGCCTGGCAGCAGGCACTCACAGCCGCCAGCACAGGCGTATAATCATGACTGATGGCCTGTCACACACGGATGACAATGCACCCAGAAAAGGAGCAAACACACACCTGGGCTCTAAGTACACACACACTAACCCACTCCCTCTCCACCATATTGAGGTCAGCGCGGTCTTGGCAGAGCGAGCGCGTGTGTGTGTGTGTGTGTGTTGCTGGAAAAGGTGTGCGGGTGTGAGCCACAGTTCACAGTGAGGAGACGGTTTCTTCCTGCAACTCAAAAAACACGTCCTATAATTGTCGGACACAGGAGGTTCCACATGTTTGAGTTGCTGTCTATAGTGATGGATCCAATGACCCATTTCCTGTTGGAGTGCCAACTTGGGGAGTGGCTCATTAGAGGGACTGGCTGGCACCTGTGTTGGTGTCAATCTCTCTGGATTATAGTGTTGGGATGGACTTTGGTTGAGCAGTGAATGTTCTATTCTTCTCCATACTCAATCTCATATTCTAGATGCAGTGAATTCCCACCAAGAAATTGCTCTTATTAGTAATTCCTCGTAATTCTTGAGTGCCAAAATTGTACATGTGACTGCCTCATAACCTCAAACACCACTAAATTCTTACACCTTTTATACCAAGTCCACTGTCCCTCGCTCTCTAGTTCCTCGTCTGTGTACGCTGGTTCATAAAGATAAACTGTTTCTCGACACGGTTCATCTTCATCACTTTCATAGTCAGACGTGTTTGTGATACAAACCAGAAAAGTGCCAAACTCTTGGGCACACATTTATATATATATGATATATATTATATTTATATATATATACACATGTATATATATATGTATATATATATATATATATATATATATATATATATATATATATATATATATATATATATATATATATATATATATATATATGTATATATGTATATATATATGTACACACACATATACATATATATGTATATACATATATATACACACATGTATGTACATATATATATACATATATATATATATATACATATATATATACATATATATATATATATATATATACACATATAGACAAGAGCTGGGTATGTTCATGTTTGGCTTGCATTCATTAACATGCCTTTCACCTGGGTGGTTGGACACACACACACACACACACACACACACACACACACACACACACACACACACACACACACACACACATTGGAGCTCACGTTGATAATCAGTGGTGTGCACCAAGAGCCCACGTGCACATCGATCAGACTGGAGTTCGATATGTGGTAAGTGCAGCGCACTGATTTGTAGTTTCTCAAGTCTCGGGTTGAGAGGAGCGACAGAGCGGCGGACGAGGGGAGGTCAGGTGGTTTTTCCCTCCTGCAGGGAGATGTTAAAGCGTTGGTTTAATGGTTTAAAATCAGGTGTAGTCTTAATACAAGTCCTGATGCCACCAATGGCTTTGACAAGACTACCTAGTGCTTTACCTCTTCCAACCTCCACTGGATAATATCAGTTGTCAATCTGGAAACGTCTGCTAAGCAAGTGAACTTTTCTCATTTACCCAGACCCCAAACTTCAGGGACTTTTCAGATTAACCAGGAACTCCAGAGGGGTGTGGCTGTGGGCTGAAGAATGCTGATTGGTGGAACATGTTTTGCAGCTGTTTAAGCACGGCCGTAAGCCACCTTTAAACAAGAAGAACTTATTCATTTCACTATCAGCCATTCTAAAAATATGGAGCAAAAGAAAAAGACGTGCGACAAGTGGACAGACGACGAGGTCCAGGCTCTTTTGCGCATCTTTGCTGAGAAGCAGGTTCAGCAGGACTTTCCTGTGGGCAACACGAAACAACCGAGTGTCGTTTTCTGGAACTTTGAGGTGCGGTGGAAACGCAAACCATATGATGTTCTAAAAAGTTTTAAAAAGAGCCTTGAAACTGTGGAATATCTGTCTCTTACTAAACAGCACACTAGGGGAAAGAAAGTGAAGGGAGAATTGACGTCTGAAGCTCGTAAGGTTGCAAATCCTCAGTCTGCCTCGTGTTTTTGGACTCGCTTTGCAGAAACCCCCCTTCCCCACAGGAGCGCTGACAGTTCCTTGGAGAAGATGAGTGGATGTGTCGTTTGAAACCTTCCTGGCAAACAGCAGGGATCACTCAGCGTCTACTGCTGCAGACAAGCGCCACAGATCACACGAACAGCCTGCTGCAAATCTCACTCATGTGGGAAAAAATGCACCCGATGGCCCCTCATAGTGAAGGAAGTGGCGCTGTCAGCTGCATGCCAGAGCATAGTTTTGCTTAGAGGTGGTTTGTTGCACACTTTTGACCATGAACCATGGTTGATGCATTTCAAATTGTAGTTAACTTCCAGCCAATAACATGGTCATGGCACTTGCTGAACACTGAGTAAAGACCAGGTTGTGTTTTCATTTTGAATCAAACTTTAGACCTAATAGAAGCTTCTCAGTGACTCACTGTACGTTTTACTAATCAGGACTGTATGAATGAACAGTATGTCGCAGTGATGAGCACCAGGTTCTCTCCATACATGTTAAAAAAAACCCTAGTGCCAAATCAATAATGACCACATGCCTTTATCACCATCCTCCCAGCAAGCCCAGCCCTTCTCCAGCGCTGCTATATTTAGATCCAGGACCCAGAATACAGTAGCCAAGTAATCACCCTCATCCTGTGTGAGTGATGAACTGCTGCCAGCCTCCCTCTGAGGCTCTGTGGGGGGGCTGAAGAGTCTCTGCCAGGCACCACAGTGGTCTGCATCAGCTCCACTTCACTGTCTGCAAGCAGAACGCACGCAACAACACGCAGAGGAGGCACCGAGCTGTGAGTTACATTACATTAAATATGCAGGGGTCAACGTGTAGACATTTGATTTAAGGACACTGATTGCAGTTTAGACAAAATCTCTAGATCTGTGGTAAAAAGGTAACTGGTGATCCTCATCTGAAATGTATCAGGCATGGATATTTATCTAATGTTTCCCCCAAATGTGTTTCTGAAACACTTTTCCGTTATCGAAGTCCACAACATGTCCAGAAGAGACATCCAGTGGTGGGCTGTCAGGGCCAGCAGAGAAGCATTTTTTTAAAAAATTATTATTATTATTTTTAATAATCAAATAAATGTGTGTCTGAACGTGTCTGAATTCAATGACTTTTTCAGTATGTTATGATTATATTTCCAGAAAGAATATGGTTATTTTTTGTGAAGCTGAGCTGGATTTTCCTGGATGTCATTAAACGCATCATGGCTGCGTGGACCTGCTCGAGTAGTATTGCTGGCCTTTCGTTGAAGCTGCCATTTCCTATTTGGTTCTAACTTTGACTGACGTGTGTCGTCAGCCAATCAAAATGTGATATCATAGTGACAGAACGCCCCTGGCTCGAGCCCCCAGTGATGTCATCAACGACGTTTGAACCTGTGGTGGGTTTTGAAGTAAATATCAAGTAAGTTGGGGTGTTGTAGTTGGAGAGTGGAAAAAGTTGCAATAGCAGGATATACTGATGCAACCAACGTCCAAACTTTATTTATTGATGTCTATCAGGACGAGAGGTGGGTGCAGAAACAGATCTGGTATTAAAGGAACAAAAAAGAGACGTGTGTGTGGTAGCTCTAGTCCCTGAAATGTTCAACTATTGTAACATTTATAGTGAATTTTAGGACTGCAGCTAACGATTCATTCCATAATCGGTTATTTCGGAGTAATCGTTGGGTCCATAAAATGTCAGAAAATGACGGAAAATATTGATAAATCATTCACAGACCTGGAAATGATGTTTCCAAGTCACTTTGAAGGATTTCTTTCTTGTATGGAGCAAAGAAACCAGACAACATTCACATTTAAGAAGCTGAAAAAAATCAGGGAAACTGGATTCGATCACTTAAACCGATTAATCAATTACCTAAATAGTTGATGAATAATTGAGTAATTGTTTCACCCTTACTATTTAATATTTTTAAATTTAAAAAACAACTAATGACTACTGTTGATGAATAGCACACGTTTGAAAAGGGGCAGGAAGAAGGTTTCCAATCACCAAAACATACATACATACATACAGTGAGTAACTATAAAACGATTTGGGGTGAAAGAGGAGAGGATTAGATTTACGATCTCAATCTATCCAAACTTGGTTACCATGGAATCGGTCCTCCTGTCCGCTCTCTCTTCATGTCCAATCTATTTTAATTAAAGTGTGTGAGATGCCAGAAGCCAGTCGGCCAGTCTGCTGCTTGTTGCCTCGCCGAGTCTGCCCCGTCATGTGTGCTCAGACATTTCCCTTCATCACTCCCGTATATACGAGCGTACCGCAGCTCACTCTCTCTCCCTGTGTTTACTTCGCCTCTCTATTCTCTGACTCATACATTTTTAACATCACACTCCTCGGTCACAGGTGACTGGACGGCACGCTTGACCAATTAAAGCTAAGAATAGACGTCTGCTCACTTCTGATGGTTTGATTAATGGATGATTTTTGTTGGTTAAATGGTGCCGACTGACTTGCATTAAAAACCAATCACAGAGAATAATCCACAGCATCAGCACAACCATGTTTGAGCAGCTCAGCCTCTTTAGTGCCACCCTTTGTTCAAAACTAGGATGATTGTGGTGAAGAGAAACTGTGAATGAGCAGCGCAGCATTTTCTCTGTCCTAACCTGACCAGCTCCTGATAGCAGCGTTCGTGGCAGTGAACACACCTGTTTCCATGGTTACTGCTGGTTAAGAGAGGCTTGAGACGGCATACTGCAACAACCAAGGTAGGATTTTACAATGTACGGCGTGTTACTGCCAGCTCGTGTGGAATCATTTCCCTGAACGCTGCACATTTCACATGTGTTGTATGAGATTAAGGCGCCTGCAGCTGCTAACTCCTGGAATTTGGCCTTGTAATTTCATCATTCATCGTATTAAGAAAGTGAATGACAGAAGAGTTTTTTCATTTTTTACTTTAAAGAGCCGGCAGACAACTTTTGTGTCCCGAGCACTTCCAGGGTGATTTATGGTTTGGTCCCAGTTGCAACGAGTCAGCAGTAGCCAGAGGATGCAGAGCCTTTCTTTCCTCAGAGCCGGTGTTAAAATGGTGTCATAACAAACAACACCTGCTGTGGAAAGCACTCCAGTCACATGACATGCATGTGGGCTCACATGGGGGCGGGTTCTTTCATGTCAGATTATGCAGATTATGGCACAACACAAAAAAGCACAGTCGAAAATGAACCAACGTTGGAGAAACCATACAGATTATCATCATCCCACATGCAAAACAAAGCACTTTGCTTTCTAACAACCCGTCGCCGCCACCGCCGCCGCATCCCTTCCCGGAGGAGCCACGTATCAGACCAATCATCCGTCGCACCATCACAGTCTTTGTGGTGGTAAACTGCAGCTCATTAATGTGCAGCGAGAGCCAATCAGAAACATTTGACCTCCTCTGGCTTAAAAATAGGCCCCGCAATCCTTAGGGTGGGCAGAGCTGCGCGATGGGATGTCCCGATTTGCTAGCACATAAATGTGTGCGATAATGACTGCAGTGCAGAGGCTAATTGGGCCAATGCATATTAATTCATTAAAATGTCTCCCCTGCTGGTATCATCTTCAAAATCTGGGCCTCATCTGTTGGAAAGTGGTCGATGTCCTCACAGATTCCTGAGAGAGGTGCGACGATATTATTCTCAAGTAATATCCAGAGATCTCGAGAAGTCTGTCAGAGCAGATATAGATATTAACGTGTTATCTTTAACCTGGAGATGAGATTTCTCAGCTTAATGAAACAATTTTAAGAGCTTCTTTCATTACTGGTGTCCACATGATAAAAGGCTCTGAAGCTCGGTCGTGATCAGTGAAACACGACTAATGGCTACAAGGGCCCGTGGGGCTGTTGTTGGATCTTCTTGAACTAAAAAACGGTTGCCATAGGAAACTGGTTAGAGTTGACTTGTGGCAAAAGGTCCTCTGGTTTTTGCATGATCCTTTGCATGATCATTTCTGGCACAAACACTGACCTTGCCAGGACCAGTCGTCCTCCCAGAGACAGAAACCCGTGGTTAAGTTTAGGGCTAAGATTTGTATTATTAATAATGAACGGAAATCGGTCCTAAAAAGAATAGCTGTGCAAACGTGTGTGCCTATTAGTGCATGTGTGTGTCGGTCGAAAGCAGCCTTTTATTACATGTTAAATGAACCAAATGAGCAGATAGCCATCAGCCAAAGGGTGAAATGGGTTTCTGCACAGCAACACTGAATACAATGGAGCCGGGCTGCAATCATCAGCCATGGCAAGTGAGTGTGTGTGTGAGTTAGTTCAGTTCACCTGAGGCCATATTAAGCATATGCATCGAGAGATACTGTTGTCTACGGACACCATCAACATGTCGGCCAGCGACAGCACTGACTATGATCAGAATTTTACCCATTTCTCTTCTCTCAGAAGTCATTTATTCGAAGAATACTGTTAATGTGAAACTGTAGGCGGGTGAAGCTGTTTACTACAGAGGGGGAGAAGAGAAAAAAAATCTAATTATGGCTAATTTATCCTCTAATAGGGCATTTAGAAAGGGTCTGAAAAGGTACAGAGATAAATGGGAGGGGACGGAAAGCAAAATGGTTTAGGGAGAGAATCGTGTCATGGAAGATGAGGTAAAAAGTCTGAAGGTGGTTTATAATAGTGCGAGTCTGGGCTGGCGGTTATGAGGGACAGAGGCTACAATATCTATCTACCTCCTCTCATTATTACAAAAAGGACATATTCCACACACACACACATACACACACACTGTAGCAGAATCTTCCTTCTTTTCATTGCAGCTAAGAATCAGAGACCGTCATATTTGCGTGAATTCATCCCAGACTTTAGCCACAACATACGTATGTTTTTATGTTATGTTTAAATTTTAACACATGTGAATAAAATCAAATATGTATCTAAGGGGAACATCGTAACCACAATTCACAACAATGAGCAAACTCTAGGCATCAGTGGAGAGAAAAAACTCTCGCTCCCGCATCTGTCTAGACAGGTTGAGGTGAAAGCACCAATTCATTTTTCAAAAAAGTAGTGTTTTATAAATGAGAGTAAATTCTATTATTTCTAAATGTTGACTTTGGGATTATAGCGCTAGCATCAAGACTGACGTTGACGTGTTTTCTTTATGGTTTAAAATGTGTGTTTTGATTTTGCTCATGTCAAAGGAGGATCCAAAATGCTAAAATCTGAGTTGTTTTTTGTTTTTGTTTTGAAAGTTGAATGTTTGTGGACAGAAAAGGATTAATAATCAGGGTGTCATCAATGTAAAGAAGACTAAATTAGTCCTTCTTAATCCATCCTCCAAAGGAAACCTTCCTAGAATTAGGAGCAGCGGGCAACAATGGGGGTTGGGTTTTTGATTTGGTGGACTCGGATCGACAACCCTCCGGTTACAAGCCAAGTTCCCTTTCCACTTGGCCAGATTTGACAGTTACAAAAGATTTAAAGCTGCGTTAGGCAGCTCCCACTGAGCATTGGTTTGCTTTTACTGTATATGCAACAGATGACTCAAGGCGGTCTCTCAGCAGAGAGCAGTTTTATAGGTACTGCAGCACCAGAAGCCCTGTGACTGGTCCAAAGCCTCCTCTGACTATGTGACAGATTTAGCTATTCTGTCTGGTATTACTTGATTTACATTAATAATTCCTACTCCTACCTTTTAGACACTCAATCACCTTTTCTCTGATGCAAATACTTTCCAACTTAGCTCCTACTACATGCAAAAGAGAAAAGAAAAAAGGAAAGCTACACATGTTAAATAGACGTGTGGAAAGAGAAGCAGGAGATATGATCAGTAATCAGATTAGCTGCAGGTCAGGCAGGTGTTCACTCCTTTCTCGCATCTTTCCTTCGTTCAGTGCAAAGTTAGCAGGGGAATCAATGATTAGATCACTCTCTCCGTCGTCCAGCTCCGCCCTCATTTTCCCCTACAAACGTTCCTGAAAGCACACATCACGACTGAGGGAAGATTCTGAAACTTCATAAAAAAAAAAAAGAAAAGACGTATGCAGAAATGAAGGGGAACACCAGTGTAATTAATTGATGTTGCAGTGAGTGCAGCAGCACAGAATAGTGTCTTCTTCTTTAATGAAGCCACACAGGAACGCACTCAGGCAAAGTGTGCATTACTGCCTATCCATAATTGATGTGTCACATCCACCGCACAGAGCTCAGGCTGGGCTGACTGTGTAAAGGGATACGCCACACACTCCAGATTGAAACGAAAGGCATTCTGCAGCACAAGCACTCTCTCTCTCTCTCTGTCTGTCTGTCTGTCTCTCTCTGTTTCTGTCTCTGTCTCCCCTCCTCTGCACTGACTTACATTCATCTGGTCAGCTTATAACCACTTCATCGGACAAGGTTTTGGTCTCCGTGAGGATCTCTGGTCCTGGTCTGTGCAGTCAGAAAAGGTTACAAACACAAGTCCACACATTTCCTTTGCTTTGACACCATCTCATCAAAAATGTTCATCAGCTTCAGATCTAAGCGTTTACATACACAGAGACAGTGCTAATGAGTTGCTATTGTAAGATGCAGCTGGCTGACCCGTCGCTGACTCCACTCCTCACAGCATGAGGAAGATTAATGCACGCACCTAAAAACAACAATAGTGTGTTGGCATGGGAGTTATTTTAAAATGCTTTGTTGCATTATCAGACACATTCATCAAATCTGGACAGTTGACCGCGTTAACACATGTAACGCCCTTAATCTGATCCACAATAATGAGCCTGATGTGTTTGAGTTTGGATCAAATGGGCTTAAAAAATAAGACGGGGAAACAATGACAGAGTGAGACATCATGAGAGGAAGAGATGAATTGAGATGCTCACCAATTTGAATTTCTTGAACCGCCCACCTTTAAATTCAGGGACTCATTATTCACTCAAGGATCAATCACACTGACGCACAAAAGAGGCAAAAAAGAACAAGCCGTCACGAATGTTATTGAAAATGAGTCGAGTTGCTCTTTTAATGAACCTCATCAGCATGCTGCTCCTTTGTTGTACTACAGGTGAGCTCGGTGTGACTCACTCAAGGCCCAAATCACTTTGGAAAGGCATGCATAAATTAAACATGTTCTTACTACCACCACAAACATGAATCTGCCTCTATACCTCGCATAAGATCAAACAGTAAAAGTATGACGTGTGTTGTTGGTTTTGTTGGCCCATATTAAGGCGATTTTCTTTTTTCCCCCTCCATATGATAAAATATAACTAATTCCATGAAACAGGTCATCAAAACACTAGTGATTTAAAGGAATACTTCACTGATTTGCATTTAGCTTTGTATTACCTGAATAGGGGAAGTATTTTTGAAAAATGTTGCTTCCAACCTCCTGAGTTGAGAAATATCTTCATTCTTCTCTTTGTTACATTGTTTGCGTAACTATTAGCAAAGATGGCGGACACTGTTTACCTTCTGGGAACAAGGTCCCGTCCCCAGAACCACAGTGTCACAAATGTGGTTCTGCCCTCAGTGAAAAACAGCAGGTCACAAACCAACACTGTTGACCTGCTCGTGGTTTGTTTCTATAAGAAATTCCACCTCAGGTTCTAAGGTTTGAAGGTTACAAGAAGTTTCTATACATAAATAATAATAATGATATCATATAAAAAGTCTTTCCAGAAAACCAGAAAAAGAAATCTTTGGCTTGATTACCCCCATCACATTTGTCGCCCTGTTTATCTGCCGTCGCCATTCCGCTCTGATCCGGTCCACGCACCGCAGCGCGCTACACAACGGCTGCTTCAATGTAGCATGCTAATGAGGTGGAAATCCAATATTTCTGCATCTACGGCAGAGGCCTCCGGAGGCTGCAGAGAGAAGGCAGAATGCTGAATGTGTGCGGAATGAATATGAATACAGAGGCACAGATTAGGTACTCACTGTGACAGGTTCAAGGAGCGATTCAAGGTTCCTTTTTGAATGTATAAGGAAGCTTATGTACTCCACTTATCAGGTTCTGGGGGCACAACAAGAAGCTGCTGAGTCAGTGTTTTTTATGCCACTACCTGCATGTTTGATTCAAATAAACGAGTAGTACCACGCTGAGACACACTGTGCAGAGTACTGCTGAGAGTCCAGTGTGGTAGGTCGCACTCGAGCACACATTAAAAAATGATTGTGGATAAGTCAGCGTGGGGAAAAGCCCACTGCTGGCTGGGATTGACTCCAGCCCCACTCCACTCATGACCCTCAGAGGAGACGCTGGACAAACAGATGGATGGACGGATGCCCAAATTCGGACAGAAACACTGGACAGAATCCACGTTTGTGTCTTTGGTTTACGAACTTATTTTATAGCCGGGTTTGACAACAATGGGAGAAATGCACACGTCATAGCGCAGAAGTGACCACATGGTACAGTCGGGGAGAAGCTGTAGCCTGGTGATGATGCAGCTAATGACCATGTGCCTCCTCTCTGTGGCCACTAACCTATGACAACAAGCCTGCAACATCACCTGTAATCATTTTCAACCATGTGCAATAGATTTACCTATTCGGATTTCCAGTGTGACTCATTAACTCTGCTTTTACTGGAGACGCTGTCAACAAAAATGTCGGAGAACGTGCTCTGCACACGCTTAGT
Source organism: Solea senegalensis (assembly GCF_019176455.1). Lineage (NCBI taxonomy): Eukaryota > Metazoa > Chordata > Actinopteri > Pleuronectiformes > Soleidae > Solea > Solea senegalensis. Next base: position 18,093,893 of record NC_058039.1, on the reverse strand, counting down.
CATCGTCTAAGAACATTTGCATATTGATCGGTGGCTGTGAAGGCTGTTAAAGTGGGCGTGCAGCAGCTGGACAGAGACTTTCAATACAATGATCGGCCGAGGGGTTCTTTCTTTTCGCCACAAGTCTTCGGTTACATCTTTAAAAACACCTGCTACCCTGATGTCACACAGCTTTATAAAAACCAAGCTTCCACCTGTGATTGGTCTGTCTTGTCTTGTCCAGTCCAAACTTCACGGCCACTGAAGGCAGTTTTTCCATCCACCCGTTCATACTGCCCGCACAGTAAGCAGGAGCATGTTCGGGGCCATTGTCCAAAGACATTGATTTCAGCGAGTGGACAGAAAGAGCCGGGGATCAAACAACCAACCTTCTGGTGAGAGGAGAGGACAATCCTCTCTGCCTGTTGAGCCACACCCATGCCGGTTCTTTCTTGGCTGTAATGGCGAGGACTTTCAAAAATCTACGAGTCTTAAAATAGTTCAAATGTAAAACAAAATATGAAGTTTGAAACTACTAGGGTTAGCACTCTTTGCAGAGCAAGGGCCTTCCTGCATGGAGTTTGCATGTTCCCCCCCATGTGTGGGGGTTTTCTCCAGGTCCTCCGGCTTCCTCACACAGTCCAAAAACATGCAATATAGGGATGAGGTAAATTGGACACCCTAACATTGACCATAGGTGTGTGTGTGAGAGTGTGAATGATTGTTTGTCTCTGTGTGTGTGTCTGCGACGGACTGGTGACCTGTCCGGGGTGTGACCCCGCCTGTCGCCCTATGTCAGCTGGGATTGGCACAGCACCCCCGTGACCCTCATGTGGAGGATAAAGCAGTAGAAAATGGATGGATGGAGACTACCTGGGGGCCACAGAGTGGTGCAGCTGGAAGCATGTTCGCCTCACAGCAAGAAGGTCACCAGTTCGGACACTGGTTTGAGATTACATGTTTCTCTGGGCATTCCCCCAACCCAAAAACACGCAGATTGGGGATTAAGTTAATTGGATACACTAATATTCCAGTAGGTGTCAGAGTGGTTTGGTTGTTTGTCTCTTTATGTTGGCCCTGTGATGGACTGACGACCCTATGTCAGCAAGGATTGACTGTAGCTCCCGTGGCAACCGTTATGTGGAGGATAAAGCAATAGAGAATGATTGAATGAATGAAAGTACCTGCTATTTTTCAAGCTAGTACCATTACATCTGAATCTAAAGCCCTGATTCAACCATGTGGCACAGCTTGGTTCAGTTTTACACACGACACAACACAATTATTTGCATTACAATTACAACAAGCTGTCAAAGATACCAAAATAACAAGCCCACATCTTCTGCTGGGATACAGCGGTACGGCACCTCAGGGGCTGAGTAAGACACACTGCGGGCCATTGATTGGATGACAAAGAGTTGTCAAAACATGTACAACAACAGAGCAAGGATTCAAGGTCGTGCTCCAGTGTTTACAGTGTCGCTGTCATCTTTGTTGAACTTGTTGGCTGGCTTGGCTGCATGATCTATTCTCCTTCTGCTACAGATTAAAGAAACACCGTGGCTTCTTTGACCAATCACAATCAATCCCTGGATGGCGCCACAGGTACGCTGTGCTCAATCATCGTTTTTTTGTTGTTCCTAACGGAGTGAAATTACCTTCACTGCCCGCCTCGTCTTCCTTAGCATCGAGCGTTCCTTTAAGAAATGAAAGAAGCATGAAAGAAGCAAATCCCGTCCCACAATTCCTTCTTCAGACGTAGAAACGACAGAGCACGGGTTTCATTCATCTCACAAACAAAACCTTGTGAAGAAGAAGTCCTCACACGATTATCTGAACTACCTATAATTTAATATAGATGAATTATCTCTCACACTTAGACAGGTAGATAAATGCTAAGGATATATGTGTATATATAGTATATATACACACACGGATACAGTTCCCTAACTGCGAGGCAATCAAATCGCTCACAATGCTGCTCGCTCTGTGGCTTTGCGTCACTCACAAGGTGGACAGTGTCCATGTACGCTCGCTGTAACACTTAAAAATGGCCGGTTTGATTCTTGTGTCGGACGTCAAGCTCATGACTCTTCCAGTGACGACACTCTCTGACCGAGTCAGTCGAGTCGTGCTAGAACTGTCTGATGGAAAAGCGTCAATATTCTCCCAGCGGTCGTGTCCTTACGAACGCTTTTTCATTTCCATGAAGCGAGAGTTGTTGAATGAAGTGTTTTAACACCGTGTAAAAGAGCATTGTGGGAGGAAGAGACCATTTGCATGTGGTGACACAATGACACAAATGACATGCTAGAAAGAAAGGAAAACATTGGGTGCTGTACCGTATGATTTTGAGAATTTTAGTAATAAAACCATGACTTTCACTGTATGCTCTGTGTTCGCCTTTTCCAACCTCGAGATGAGTCATTCCTACTGCACTCAACTCATCAATATTACAACCCCCTCCCCCTCCCCCCACATGCCAGGGGGCCCTGGCCACATCACTAATTTAACTTTTATTTTTCTGTTTTCTCTGCCTGCATCACCTGTGCCTACTGTGATGAGTCAAGAAGGTTAGAAAGAGAATAATAAAAAAGACCAACTCAATGTAAGATGGCTGTGGTCTCTCATTCAAAACAATACCATGAGACAGATAACACAGGGAAGCAGTGTGGGATTATGGGAATAATTGTGTCATTTCGTTCCCCTGTGTGTTTGTGCTTTATGGGAGGAGCTGCAGCAGAAAGGGCACTGATCCATCAATATATCTACTTTCTACTGCTTTAGTCTCAGACGGGGTCACACCTACGGTCAATTTAGAGTGTCAAATTTACCTAATGCCCATATTGCAAAACCCACTCACACACGGGGAGAACATGTGAACTCCATGCAGAAAGACCCTTGTTTAAAATGAAAGTGAACAAAATGAAAATGTCCATTAATATGAACGCAAATGTGGACATTTATGGATTTAAAGACTGACGGAACTGTTCCGTTTCACAAAACACTGAGATATTTAAATGCATAAATGGCTGAATTAGCAGGAGAAATTCTGTCCTTGAGCTGTTGTGCTAACGAGTATCCAGCTTCCCCAGTGCCGTGGGCTTCATCTGTCTAATGACCACAAAGGTCAACTCAGCCTCATCTCACTGGTCTTCAGGTGTTTGCCACTCTGTTATTGGACATCGATGCATTTTGCATCCTTGAACTGAGTCAACAATTCACTCCAAGGCTGCGACTGCGGTGATCAAGTATTAACACTGATCGCTGTGGAAAGATTGTATCGATTAGCGCACGTGCGCGGGGGGGGTGTGACTTTAAAACTCGGATTGAGAAGAGTGATGCATTACAGTGAATGTACTGCATCACAGGTGACAGGAGTGTGAGTCACACTCAAAGCTGCTTGACTACAGTTTTGACATTCACTCACTCGTTTATACAGCGCTTGTATGTGCACACCTCTCTCAGACTCAATGACGTGGAACTTGGGTTAAGGTCACAGCAGCATGTTGACGAGCAGAGCCGACGAGCAGAGCCTGGTGCTGGCATAAGCTTGAGAGTGAAAAACAGCCGTTTTAAGCACGGGTACGACAGCAGAGCTGCAAATAATCATTATTTTCATAATCGATTCCTCCATCGATTCATCAAGTAATCGTTTGTCTTGATCAGTGTTTGTCAGACCTGGAAACGATGATGTTCTCGAATGTCTTCTTTTTGTCCACAAACCAAAATGCCTCACTTTGATGATTTCTTTGTTTTATGGAGCAAAGAAACGAAGAAAATATTCACATTTAAGAAGCTGAAACAATCATGGAAAAAGCTTCAAACCGATGAATCGAGTAACTGTTTCAGCTCTATACTATACACTTAACTTAACAATAAGTTTTTATAGGTGAGTACGTACAGTCTACATGAATGTGTTACCATGTGACATTGAAAGATTGGAATATAAAGCAACACAAAGCACAGTTATTAAAAAGGAAGAGTACAAAATGGTTTGCACCAAATTACTGTCAATCTTTTTGATGCAACGGCTTTAAATTCAAAAGCACTGGACGTTTTAGGATGCTGAAGTAATATTGGTGTGCTTTATTTAAAAACTAAGAAAGAAAGAAAACCACTGCGATTCATCTTAAGTACGAGAGAGCTTTTAAAGTCAAGACGCTAACAAAACCAACAGTAAATCATTAAAAAAAAGCCATCCTGATTGGAGCGATAGGCGACACAAACAAACCCTGCAGCAGTCTCTATCTGCACTCACTCGCTTTCATCTAAAGGAGGACATTCTTCATCTCGCCATCAAAGACAATACTCCGCTGCTCCATTAGTGGAAAGCAAAGGGAAGCGCGAGCTTTTCACCTTGGTCAACAAGACCTTGGACTGCCAATTTCTTGATTAGGTTATGATGCGTGCACACGCACACACACACACACACACACACACACACACACACACACACACACACACACACACACACACACACACACACACACACACACACACACACACACACACACTGCTGTGGGGGCAGAATGCACTCTCCTGTTCAGCTGCTTATTAGAAAAGAAGTTTCCTTGGCCAGAGGAATACAAGAAAAATACAACATTTTTCTTCTTCCAGCACCAGGGATAATAATCTGTAAAACAGCACAAAGCGCCACAGATATTTTGAGTTTCTTCAGGTCAAATAACCTCAAGTCATCTCATCTACAGTGTCATATCATCACAGGGTCCTATGGGTAATTGTGTCCACTGGAAAGTTTGCAGCAACAATCAGTAACTTGGTATGTTAAAGCAGCTCAGGGCTGAAAGTGGTAAACACCCTAATGGTGCATGTCTAGATTACATGGTTATTAGTAACCTGTGCTAATCATCTTAGTTTTAGGCACAAAAGCAACTGGATTAGGGTTTGAGGGGAAAAAAGAGATTTTCCTCATGGTTTCGTTACAATCTCTCAGTAAAAATCACACTGATCGCAGCTTTAAGGGTAAAAAGGAAATAAAACACATCAGATTATTATATATTACAAATAAATGTAATCTGGGAGAAAATAAGAGTGCAAGTTTGTGGTAATGTCATTTTTCAAAGACCAGGGTTTTGGTATTATGGCGGTGTATTGCTAAAAATCTAGCAATACAATATACATATAAACTGGAATACTATAAACAAGCAAGTGTTTTCTTTTTATCCAAAAAATATTCTAGTCTCGTAAAGCCTCTCGCAATATATTATATGTATAAAAATATACAATTTCCACATGTGCTTAAAGTTTGGTCAGGAGGGGGCGGTCAAGTGAAGGAAAGTCCAACTGTGTGTGGGGTGACAATATTTCACATTTTTTCAAAATAAAGGTGTTTGTTTTGATACCACGACATAAAGAATCTGAATATATCAACAAAACACACATAAAAAACGATCAAAGGGCCACATGTGGCCCGTGTGCCACGAGTTTGAGACCGGAGCGGAAGAAGAGAAAGTCAAGATACAGGAAGTGATACACCTCCACTTTGTCAATGTCTCAGCTTCCGCTGGCATGAGCAGGACAGGAAGTCAAACACCGATACCACATTAAGCTTCGTTTTTTCCCCCACAATAAAAGCCTCTAGTATTGACACCACAGTTTTCATGCGTTGTTTTCTGATAATTAAATGTGTCCATGCATATTCATGCATACATTTTGTCTTATTTGATCCTGTTATTTCCAGCTCAGCTCCTACAGTAAGTAGGGATGGAAATCAATATTTCACATCATTTCAAAATCAAGGTGCTTGTTCTGACATTCAACGACATTTAAGAGGTGATTCACATAATAAAGAATATATTTCCAGTGCTTTAATCATGCTATTATATTTTAGTGCATCAGCATTTCCTCTGTATCTCATATTTTTAAAGGAGCATAAATATTGCAAAAAGAAGGAACTGAAGTCTAGTCCATCGTCCTCAGTTCAGTGACAACACTCTGCCCTGGACACAGTCAGTGAGTCCTCGTACAGGTGGGAACATCCTCTCCTCGCAGCCAAAGGAGATTAAGTGGAAGCATTACTGTGTGCAGGAGGAGCATTAGTGAGAGCTGCATTAAAACTGGACTTCAGTGTTTAAGACTGTGAGAGTGAAGCCAGAAGAGTTATGCACCACCACTCCCGCTCACGCTAACATTTCATCTGGGATTTGGGTTTATTCTGTTTGTTTTATTTCACAGCAACTGTTCTCTGTGTGTTTCACTCAGTCACGACTTGCTGCAGGAAGTGATTGCATATTGAAAACAAGTGGAGCGAAGAGCTTCCTGGGACGGTTTGTCACGGGATTACAGAGGAGAGAGTTCCCTCGTTCTCTGTGATATATGGAACGCTCCAGTCTGAACAGAGGTGATACGAGCTTCTGCAGGATTAACTCCAGCACTTTCATCCTGAAAAAATCACCAGTTTCTCATTACAGGATGATCCTTTGAAAATGAGCTTTTACGTGTAACAGATACTATACTTTTACATTTTCAGTGAATTACATGTGTGGTAAATAATTGCTGCTGCAAAACACTACCTTCATTTTTGATTGCACTCTAATGACGTTTCATTAATTGCAGGGGTGGATAAGAAAAGAAATATTCCATTACAAAGTTAATCTAACATTGAGGCCGATCTTCAAGGATTTTGCTCCATTGTCACATCACTGATCCAAGGCCACGGAGCTCACCAATATATACATACATATGTATATAAATACATATATACCACTGACTGTATAAACTCTATAAATGTTATAAAACAACTCACATATCAGCTGTAGCAGTTTTAAAAATCGAGACGCTTCAAACACCAAAGTTTAAGCATGGTCACCAACTGATGCAAATCAGTGTTTTAATACAACATGAGGAACAATGATGTTATGCAATTTAATAATACAGCAAGGTCTTTGAGCGGCACAACATGCACTTTCTTTTCATAATCTGCTTGTAAATTTTAAATCTGTTTGTCTTTTTCCTCGTGTTTTAACTCCATAAATGTGTATCTGCTGCTCCCCATCGTTGCCAGGACTCCCTTAAAAAAAAAAGAAGCGCTTCTTGATCTCAAGATGGATTTTCCTAGTTAAATAAAGGTTCAATAATAAAAAGTAAATAAATCTAAGGGCATGAACAAGAGCCATTTGACTACCATGGGCTCTTTGTGTTTGCAGTGCCCCAACTTTAAACTCTCTAAACTAGCCATTTTTTAGTTTTTCCAATATAGCTGACTTCTGGGTGGGCGGAGCTAATAGATGCACATTAGAAATTTGTTTGGAATCATGAGAGCAACCAGTTTACCAAGTTTGGTTAAAATCTATAGAGCCGTGGGGCTACGAACAGATTTGTGCCCTATGCCAATGTCAATTTGCCAATGCAAATGTCAAGAGTTTTTATGCACGTTAACCCCTCTATCTATAAATTGCAGGAACGTCTGTCTGTCCGTCTGTGTCTGTTATACCGATGGTCTGATTGATTTCAAATTTGACAGGTGTCTTGCGCACGAGTAAGTGCAGTGCCAAGTTTGGATCAGTAATGTAAAAGATATCGTTAAATATGCCGGTAAAAGAAGCAAACATTGGCTTTCGCCGCTCTACTGTAGCCACTCCCCCTCTCACTCACACAACACTGTGACAGTGCATATTCATACATCTCACATGCATGCGATGCACAAAAATACAGTAAAAACAGGCACGATATTGAACGGATTATGTGCTAGTAATAATAACAATAGGTTCCTCGCACACTGGTGCTCAGGCCAGTGTGTTCTCTTCTTCTACTCATGCAGCTATTTGCTGAGTCCTCACCTCTCTCTTTCTGGACTCTCTCACGCTGTGCACAGTTATGCAGGACAACAGCCACCACAGACCTGGTCCCACCAAGACTCCGTGCGGACACAGGCGAGGTCCAGCGTGACCTCGCTGCTGCCACTGTGTCCCCGCTAAATGACAAATATCCTGTTACACATCACGTGCTATTGATTGATTTTCCTCACATGTCATGAAGCTTGGGGGTCAAATGAAGCAGTGGAAACTGCTCTGACGCTGACGGGCTGGTGCCATTAATCCTTTGTGTTTTACTTGCACCCTTCATTAAACAAGCGGCGCTGGTGCCAAGAAATGTATGAAAATGATTCAGATCATTGAGAGAGAGAGAGGGGAAAGGGTGCAAGGTCTTGTAGTAAATAACTGGCAGGTATATAATCATGAACCCATTTCCTAGTAAAACGATTACAGCAGTCTATATGAACTGGACCCTGTCTTATACTGTGAGCACGACAGCTTGGTAACAAAGGTTTAAAGTGGAAGTGGTGCCTGCTGGAGTAAAAAAAGTAAAATAACAGACTTCAGCAGTGTTTGGCACAGTAAGAGAAAAAGAAACTTTCACGTTCATGGTAGTTTTCTTTGTTTTTGCTTTTGGCCGTGATGAGGTCTGAGACATCCTTCCTTCAGTGATGCCAATAACAATCCTCCCATGGCTCTCAACTACCCACTCATTAAGCCTTTGGGCTCATCATTAATTTATGTTTTCTCTTGGAAATGTCATTTTATTATTTGACAAAAAAAAAACAAAAAACATAATAAAAAATAATGAAGTGACTGGAAAAGCAGACTTTTCTGTTCAGTTCTGAGCTCAGAGTCAGAATCTGTGCCAAACACAGAAATGAGTTATGATACTGCACTCACAGTAAACACTCACCAGTGATTCTACAGTAAAAATAAAAGTACATAACAAAAAACACAACAACCCTATAACTAGGACACACTGTAGGTACAGTAGCACGATGTTATCGGCACAATATCGGCAGATATTGTCTTTAAAATGTATTATCAAATATCGGCAAACACACACGGATCTGTAAATATGACTATAATGACAACAACAGTAGGATAAATAGGCTGTTTATCTAAAGTGAAAATATATCAGTATTGTATAAGTTATCGGCCCAAGCACTCCCGATATATCACCATATGGGATATCGGCAAAAAGTCCAGTATCGTGCTTCCCTATACAGTAGTACACAAAAACAACAAATACCCAAAAGGATAATCAATAAAAGTCCGGGCAGAATGAAAAATAAAACCATTAAACAGACCTTTTACAGAGAGAAGGCAATAAATAGCCTTACAAGATATCCGAGAAACCGATTCTGTCACAAGTTTTCATCAAACAATATCAAAGAAGAAGCAGGAATAGGAGCGGAAAGTCATTTCAAAGGCATTTCAGATGAAAACCAATGAAAAGATTATTCCTACATAAGTTAGTCAGTGTTTACTGAAAGCTGGAAGTTTTAAAGAGATTTGTGAACTAAAAATGTGACCTCCAAGTTCTCCTAGGGTCATTATGAGGATGACTGGCTTACCTGGCACTGACTGCTGCTGCTGCTGCTGCTGCTGCTGTGACAGAGGAATCCATTTTTACAGTTCCTTCCACCCACACAACCTCACGGGATAACCTGTGAATGATTTTCATAAATTAGTGTTTGTGCTTTGGCCAAAGAGTCAAACTCTGAAAGGTCACCTCCAGACAGAATCATCCATCGCCTGAAAGGAACTGCCCATGATATGAAATGAAGACTAATAAAATATTAGTGACACAATCATCAGTCTGTTTCAAAACAAGAGTCACTTCATTAAATATGGAGCTAGCGTTCATTTATGTTCTTTAAATAAATCATTGGCGAGGGTTAATCACAAGTCAAAGTCTCAGCGCGTGAACGGCGAGTGTTTTAAAAGTTATTCTCGACAGCACGTGACAGGTTCAGGACGGCGTAGCGCCACCTTTGTCAGTGGGCCCTTTATCAGTGCACGGCAGCCATTTTGACAGGTCACAGAAGAGAAAGTGCAGGTGTAACTCAGGGAATTAATGATGGACGAGTACCATTTAGCTTCCTCGCTTTCAAAGCCTTGGCATTTCGACTGCGAAGCGAAGTCTCACTCTTCACACCAATAAAAAGTCAGTCAGCTGGTGCTAAATAGAGCTTCTTTTTTAACCACTTCACTGTTTGGGAATGAATCTCTTGTGCAAAGGCCTTGAGTAAACATGCTTGTTCACCCTCACTGTCCTGATTAACTTAGCTGAGTCATCATGGACGTGATCACTAACACTGAAAGTGCTTTTTTCCCACAAAAACATCAATACACAGATGAACGGCTTCACAGTCACCAGGTTAACAGTTTAGTCTTTCAGTTACCATCATGTCTGCCCATGTGGCAGCTGCTGCTGCTGCTGCTGCTGCTGCTTCCTCTTTCCTGGTTTGGCCAAACAGTGTCACGAGGGTGGAGTCTGTTTAAATACAGATGGTATAGTCCATTGGGCCAGACCAAGTCCGACATGATTTACTGTATAGTAGAAGCTTGAGTGTCAGCCCAAATGTAGTTTGTTATGTTATAAGTTAGAAATGTATCTATAAATTTAATCTTTTTTTATCTTTTATTAGTGGTGTGATTTTCTGTATTTCAACACGTGTGTGACTTTTAGCAGTGACACTGCGATGACAGCGAGCAGTGAAGGAATGTAATATGAATGTAGAACCTTTTCAGAAGCAGCTCCTGATGCTTTATTCCACTCTACTTGAGCAAAGGTCAAACAGGTCTAATGATACTCTCCTTCAGGGAGTCGAGCTCCGCACACGCGGCGAGGAAAGTCTTTCTAGAGAACTAGAAAATGAAGGTCGGTTTTCTGGGCCACTGTTCCCACAGTGACCACGCCGCCTGGGGAGGAGGAGGACGCTGCGAACGGCAGCGCAGCATGACCGCTGCGTGGTTACACAAGACCCAGAGAGAGTGCAGCGACATCATTGAATCCTTAACAAAATGGAAGGGATGAGAGGAGGGAGGGGGGTGTAATTCAATCACATGAGTGAGTTATGAACAACTAATGAAATAAGTAAAAGCTGAGTCAGATACTTGACCCTGTCTCACCCTGATGGAAACAACAGAGAGGTGAGGAGAGGAAGGGTGTGAAGGTGTGGGGGACAGGAAACACCAGTTATTCTGGACGCACAGTAACACAACTATACTACACTAACTCCTCCTCATTCCTGCAGGTCAGACAGTCTCCCACACTCCTTCCCATCATCCGTCCTAATCCCTCTGAGCTCAGCTGAGGAGTGCATGCATGCGTGATCTCACACACATGTAAGCACACTGTTGGAACCCTCCACAACATTTCTGGATAAATCCAGTCTTCCACAGCCAGTGCACCCCTGAGGTTTGTGGGTTTTCTTGCTCCTCCTGCAGACACACAAACTCTGACGGCCACAGAACCAAACCAGTGAAACTTCACGTCAACATACTGCACATGTGATGATCATCATCTACTGCAGAGGCTGTGGTCATGTTCAGGGTATGACAAGAGATGTTTGTTCCAGCAATCCAGTTAACACACATTTTAATAATGAATAACTATTAATGATCATGCATCATTAATAATCAAAATATTAGAGAGCGAGTGCATGATTAGCAGCCACAAAAAACATAGAAACATAGAAACAGGGAGGTGTGTCTGCTCTGAGCAGCAGCAGAGAATGATCACATGATTGAAGAAGTGACAATAACAGACTATAACAACATTATCTCCACCAATAGCATGTCAGAGAGGTCGAGCTGGGGAGAAAGAGACTTCAACAACTTCAATAAATTCCACTTCTCCTGTGTAACAAGGCAGATCCTCATGTTTCTTCTCCTCTAGTTGAGGCAATTTTGGGAGGTGTAGTGAGGCTTTTTAGGTTTGGTAACAACAAGCATTACTGACCCACAGCTGCAGCACTCTGTGTTAGAATGACTATTGATGAGCTGTGTTAATGCTAAAACATCGGTTTGCTGAGTTAATCAAAAGTCCAGTGTGTAAAATGTCGGGTGAAATTCACAAGGTGAGAGATATTCAGCTGCAACCTGCAACTTAACTAATGAATGTTGCAGACTTTTACACACTGTAAGTTTAATTCTGATTTGACTTTGAGTCTCCATCGTTCCTTTTGGAGACTTTACCAAAGTGATATGACGTAGCTTCATGGTTGTGTTTGCCGCCCTGCATCCATAAGTCCTCCTCTTTGTACATGACATTCAAAACCACGCTCTGCATAGTAAATGGAATTCCACGTCACACTGCACTTGATTTATTCAAGCCCACTTGGACTTGACTCTTTTCTCCTCTTCTTTATTTATATGCCGATGCATCAGATCTTGGCAAGAACACATGGATTAATGATTCCTTTTAATTGGACACATTGCTTTTAACTTCTTATTTTCAGCAGCCTCCTGTTTTGTCCTCGTGCAACATTAAACCACAAACTGTTGACAGTTCATTCATCTTCTACCACTTTATCCTCAACATGGGGTCACAGGTTGGCGCTGGTGCCAATCCCAGCCGACATAGGGTGAAAGGCGATGGACAGGTCACCAGTCCATCACAGGGTCACAACCCATCTAATCAAATGTGCATGTTTTTGGACTGTGGGAGGAAACCCACAAACACAAGGCCCTTGTTCCGACCGGGTCACAAAGTGCTCACCACTCCACCAACGGTGAGACCCAACAATGACGTTTTGATCACATTTTTGGAAGCGAATGTCAACGCACACACATTTTGAAAAGAAAACAGCTGGATTCAAAAAAATACGCGGAGGAGGCGTCAACCGCAAGCTTCCTTCACGCCAAGCGTCGTCGCTGAACTGTATTCTGGAGTGAAGACATGTTCAACTTCCCAAGTGTCATGCAGCGTAATCACGTTATGTGAATGTTCCGGCACAGGAAGTCACGTGTAACACGACAGTACGCAGCCTAAATGGAGATCACAGACAAAGTTGTTCTCCCAAAGAGACGTGATGATAATAACACTCTGAAATCTACATGATTGTCTCCAACATTACTCACTGCTCTAATCCCTGACAAAGCCTCCTTTGGGTGTTGGGTGTTGTTTTTGACTTGAGTGTTTGAGAAGTGCTGGGGATGGAGGCCAACTGTCTCCTCACTGAGTCCAGAGAGAGACTTCACAGTGAGTCATCCTCCAACCTTTACTTTAAGAAAACTTTCCCTGAGCTTCCTGAAGTTCTGTGAGGTGTGATGAAGTGTGGCTGATGTCTGGCTCTGATGGCAAACCTCAGGTGTGTGTGTGTGCGTGTGTGTGTGTGTGTGTGAGAGAGGTAATCAGTCTGTCCAATCAGAGCTGAGTCCATCCAGTGAAATGTGTCCGTGAGTCGCTCCATATCAAAAATAGTGAGGTTGAAAGTTAAGAACAGTTTAAAAGTCTATCAGTGCATTGTCCTTTACACAAACACACACACACACACACACACCTGAGTGTATGCAATGTGCACAGTTTAAAACAATAGTAATATGTAATGAATGATGTCATGTTAATGTGTGAAGGTTGTGACAAAGTGACGTTAGCGGAACATTCTGGGAACCTTTGGAGAATGTTCTCGAACGCATGTTCTTGTATGAAGGTTGGGAACATAAAATTGTTCGCTGGTTATTCACATTTCTTACATTAGAAAAACATTCAAAATCTCACCCAAGTACATATTTAACCATCATACACTTCTGTGCCAGTTTCAGATGAATGATGAAACTGCTTTAAACTCTTTTTCTCCATAATAACCAGTTCTCCGACTCTAACACAACATAATCAAATCAATATGCTGCTGTCTCAGCACAGTGGATGGCTACACTGTTACTGTATAGTGTGGGCTCTTTGTGTTACAGCTATTGTTATTGTTACAACACTGCAGTGACTTGGACAGTTCATCTGAAGCCTTACCAGTGCAACCAGGCTAATTCTATCTTTAATTTAACCGCAATCCACATCTTAATCCCAACTTTTACCTGTGATTGTGCGTCACTGGAACTAGGTTTTCTTTTGGGTACAATGAGGACTTCTGGTCCTGAAAAAACAGAAAAAGTCCTAAAGAGCTATAACAGAATGAGCGTCCACACACACGCACACACACAGAGAGAGAGAGAGAGGGAGAGAGAGAGGGAGAGGGAGAAAGGGGGCAGGGAGAAACAGAGCGGGGACGAAAATAGGAGGAGGGCTGTGCGCAATGTCGGTGCCAATGGGCGCAGCGCTATCTAATTAAACCCCTACCACGTAATCCCAGCGACACCATCCCCCCATTTAAATCCACTCCACGAGCTCACATTCCTGAAACACACACTGTATTCTGCTGCTGTCCGGTCTCGCTCTCTGGAGGAAAAGGAACAGCAGCAGCAGAAACAGCAGCAGCAGCAGCAGAAACAGCAGCAGCAGCAGGAACAACAGCAGCAGCAGTAGCAGAAACAGCAGCAGCAGCAGGACCAGGTTCATTTGCGCCGCAGCAACATCACTGACTGCTGCCTGTCGCCTGCGCAGTGACATGGTTTGCGGGACTCGGCTTCTGTAGCCTCGAGCCACTTCATTCAGTCGCTGTGTGTGAGTGAGTGAGTGAGTGAGAGAGTGAGTGTGTGTAGATGAGTGAGTGAGCAGTTAAGGAGCAGGAAACAGGAGCCTCCACAGCGAGACCAGCATCACCTGCCTTTCATCCCGGCTGTCGTGCGCACCAGCCCCGCTGAACCGGAGCAGGGACGTCCCTCCACCCCCCTCTCTGCCGCTCTCTCTCCATCCCCATCCCCAGCTGCACCGACTCTGCCTCGGCTGTATCGGGTAAGGAAGAGACCGACTCACAGATACCGCAGATGTTTGCAGCTAAACTATTGATGCGCTCTGTAACGTTATATCATCCAGCGTCTCAGTCAGCGGCTTTTGTTTACCCGCAGAACCTGTGCGTCTCCCCGCGGTGTGGCGATAATAAAGCGAGCTGAAACATTCCCGTGCTGCACTTCCAGCACTTTGACTGCACTGAGGCAGATGCGGATGGTTGTATGTCTGTTGTTGGACAGAAAAGAGTCAGCCGAGTGACAGCACTCTAACACGGGCCTGACAGTGTTTGTGAATGAGCTCAACGCGGGACAGAGATGCGCATGGCACCTGAGTGAGTGCAGGTTTAGTGCGTGCTCATAGTGAGGTGAACTCAGCTCTCACCTGATGGACTGAAGAACATCCACGCTCTGTTATTCACCATCTCACATGTTAATATTGTGGAATACTTTTGTGATGTAGCAACGTCATAGAATAACAACGGAAACACATTTACAAAGATCAGTTACATCATGTAGAGCTGCATTTACATTAAATCAGTCTACTGTACAATTATTATAGAATTATCACATTATAAGAGGTCTGTATCCAAGTTGAAAGACACTGATACCAATCATGAGTCACAATATCTGCCATATAGCTCTAATGTATCTAACTTTAAATAATCTGATACTTTTGCCCACGGAATCTTCATTATTGTGATATAAGTGGTCAAAACAGGTTTTCTTGTGATCATATCACACAGATTCTTCCTCTATAGCTCTAATTGTCCCTATACAAAGGTGTTTTTTGAGGGGTTTCCTTACCCAAACTGAGGGTCTAAGGACACAGGATGCTATATTGTGAGGGCCCACTAATACATTTGGGCTGTGTAAATAAAATTGGATTGAAGTAGAGGATTATAATATCAGTTGAGTGACCCAAACGTGTTAAGCTCTCGGTGAGTCTTGTGTTGCACATTAGACAATCTCTCTGCCTCCTAATAGGTTGATAAGCCGTCCCTGCACCAACATGCTTTGCAAAGCGGTCTGTGCTCCGTGAGCCCACGGGCTCCTCCAGCTGCACCTCCTGTATCATGTAAAACAAGTGAATTATCATTTCATCACACAGACACGGTGCATGCGCCGAGCCGAGGCTTCCCTCTGCCCATTGACAGCAGTGACGTGGCGACATAAATAAAATAAGAGGCAAGGGGCTCAGCTGCCCTCGGGGGGTGTACACCGTGCCATCTTTAATTATCTTCTGTCACTGTATGTGCTCGAGACCTCTGCTCCTCTTTTCCCCTGAAATAACAAGCGACACGCACGCTCGTGCCTCATTCAGGTCCTGACGTTCCCTTGTGCCACTGACACGACACATTTGCCTCTGTGCGCTTTCTTTCCAAAATGCCACCCAGCTGTTGTGCTCCTTGGTATAATCCAGTATAATCCTCTCAGATTTAACTGGTTTCTGTCAGGCATTGGCATTTGGCACCAAGAACTGAAATCTGTAGAGAAAGTCACCTGTCGTCCTCTGGAGAGCGTTACGAGGGTTGATATTAGGGTTGTCATAGCACGACATATTGTTACTCACCAACTAATCCCACAAAGTAGACAAACTTGGCACAGTAAACAATGGAGGACATCCAGTATTTTATATTCTGCCTTGTGGCAAAGCTGCTTTTCTGCTGCCACCGACTCGACTCGACTCAGAACGGCACGGTTTCCACCAGCATAGTAACTGTTACCAGGCTTTTTTAGTACCGAGGTTCCAAGCGAGCTGAGGTGATTCCATGCGTGACGTCGCCAGACTGCCGGCCACTGATTGGTCAGAGTGCCGTCACAGGAAGAGACGTCCGACACAAGAATCAAGCCGAACACTGTAGAACTGTAGATCAGTTAAAAAGACTTAACAATCCTCAAACAGACAGTTGAGTAGGTAATATGAAAACCAACCTGAACCGCGCTTGGTTTTCTGTTGACAAATCAACGGACCGCAGACTGGGACAGTATAGATTGGTGATATTGGTCCCTGCTCAGTTTTGCTCAGAGATGATGCGGTGGCTGTTATTGGGACCTTTTGGGAACGATGTCCGTAAAACGTTTGTGGTGATGTTTTGGTCGGTGGAGGCAGTGTTTAGCCTTTTAGCATCTGGTCAAAGACAGGGGGGAGCCGTTACTGATGGTCAAAAAGTTGAATTGATCTTGAAAGACCAACAACGTAAGAGCTAGACAAAAGTTAGACAGAAAAAACACAACATTAGCATTTCTGTGGCAAACAGAGCTAGCCATTAATTAAAAGACACAAAACAATATTTACCTTGTTGCCACTCTTGATGCTAATATTCCTTTAACTGTTATCTGTTAAATGTGTTATCTCTTGATCTTGCAATGTTTACCCTCCTCTGAAATATGTCACCGTTTATCCCGTTTATTCTTCTTCGTACTTTTCCGCTCTGAAGTTGCACAGATACAGACTTTCAAAATAAACTTCCTGTTAAACCGGAAATAGCAAACTGTCACGTCAACGATCGCTAAACACAGTTGCTAACTTGACCTAACTTGACATGCTGATGTTCCTTTTACAGCCTTCATGTGCTAACGCTAGTCTAGTGGTTACATAAGGCAGATAAATGAGAGGTGGAGCACTACTTTCTTTCATTCAGGCTTCTACACACACACACACACACACAGTCGTAACTTGTCTCCACATCAGTGGGAGCTTTTAACCCTGAGGCATTAAACACTATCATAGTCAAGGTGTGTGTGTGTGTGTGTGTGTGTCAAAGTGGCAGGTGATTTGCAGTTTCATTATGATCTCTTACTCACTTCAATGGCCATTTCACGTGTCTGCCTTTGGTGTAGCGGCGTCGCTCTCGCTCTGTTCCACACTCTCGAGGGAACAATCTGCCGCTGCTCATATATGTGACCTTGCTCTCGCGTGACGCCACTGGAGATCCTTTAGCACAGTATGTATGGAATACATAAGAGTGCACAGACCGAAAGTCTCTTTGAATTATGGCTTGTGTCTTGCCACGGGAATGTAGGTCAGTAGTGGATCATGGGATACAAACACAGCTGCTCAGCACATAGGAGCTTCTTCTTTTTCTGTCTCGCTGAGACACAAGTGAGATATTTTCACGATCCTCGATGCCTCGGTGCAGAACACTAACCCCCACCCCCCCCACCCCACCCCAATGCTGGAGCCCAATGTTTTCATGTCTTGCGGCACCATGATGGATGTGGGAGGCGAGTGGTATTTTCTCAGCAGACAACTCAAATGGCTTTATGGAGAAAGGAGCTTTGAGGGAGCGAGAGACAGAGATGCTTAGTGTAAAATGTCTCTGTGGTCTGGTGGTATAATGCAGTAATGGGGAGGAAATGGTTCCGTTTATCATTTCTAAGAGGTGTGTTATGTTTTGTCTTGAGCACTCTCTTTGTTAATGGCAAATTCAGAACGATCACCACGACTGTCACGGTAGTGATTCCTATAAAGCGTGGATGTTCACAACAGAGTTTAGTTGGATGTTCAAATGCTTAGAAAATGTCCACTGCTTCTTTTTTTAGTTGCACAGCAAAGGGAGTTGGATTGTGTTAGACCGTCGCTGTTCACACAGTCAGAGACTCATGGGATTACATCTAAAGGAATGGATTTTTTTTTGTGTGTTAAAATAGCATTTCAGAAGTAATCTGCCTTCACATTAATGAACACAGGTATGCACATAGCACAGGAAGCAGAGTATTCTTTTGTCCATAAAATGTAATAAAATGCCGATGCTGCGTTTACCAAATCTGGAAATCATGATTTTTTTTGTCAAATGAAGCAAAGAAACCAGAAAATATTCACGTTTAAGAAGCTGAAAAATGATTCCTCGATTAATCGATTAATCGTTGCAGCCCCAACGACAGTGGGGAAAATGAACAGTAGGGATTTCTTATGACGACATCTGTCAGTCAGTAGAGTAAATTATAAAACGAATCACTAGGCAAACGTGGGAACCTGTTTCAAACGCATTCAGTTTTTGCAAAACTCCGCCTCCGATTTTTCAAATACAAACGCAGCCTGTTTGTTTGCACGGATCTCATTCCACTGAAATACCCGCTTATATAGATGAAAGTGTGAAGCACTGTTGATCAGCGTGGAGCACGATTATCATAACGTCTTTTATCGGATTTATTCAAATGTCTGTCTTTCATCTTATCATTTCATCATTACGTTTAAAGCATGGCACAAAATCCATCCTTCAGAAGTCAAATCAGCTTAAGAGTTCCTCCTTTAGTGAAGTACAGCAGCCGTTCATCTACACTATTTCATCTTGGAGGCAATGAAGACAGTGACACATGTGGCCATGAGCAAATAGCTCGCATAATGTGTTTATCATAAAAACCAATAAAGATCAAAACAGAGCTGCAGTAACTTCATGGTGGTTCTCTCTATGTGTGTGGCTGTATTTTCATATACAGGGGGGTTGGAATGGGAGGGACGTGGTCTGCATGGGTTTGACGCGAGGTCTGTATTTCCCATGTGCGCCGTTGGCCCTATAATCTGCCCTGATCCTACTGGGGAGGGGCGTGTCCAGCCCGTCAGACGTGCAGTCTTATAATGCCGGTGATAAGGCTGCCAGAGCAGCTGCTCTGCTGGAGGCGGATTGCTTCAAGCCAAGCACAGTGTGACCTTAGAAACAAGCGGGTTTGTTTTTTGAGCGGATGCTTGGTCACTGGTGATCACTTTGATTCTCATCACGGAGTAAATTTACACGGGGACTATTGGTGCACGTTGGACTGAGCTGCTCTGCTGTGTTGTCTTTTGATAAATAATTAAAGAAGAAAAAAAGAGAGAGCGAGGGAGAATAGAAAGCACACAAAACAAGCATCAAAGTAACCGTTTTTCTTAAATGATGCTGCTCCCGTCCTCTTCTTTCCTTTCCTCTCCTCTAGCCATTAGGAAGCTGAAAGGGCAGCCAATTACTCCTAGAGCTTGGCATGTGGTTTTACTAATGAAGTCGGTGTGTGTGTGTGTGTGTGTGTGTGTGTGTGTGTGTGTGTGTGTGTGTGTGTGTGTGTGTGTGTGTGTGTAAGCATAAAGGAGCCAACAGCTCTCAGCTGATAAGGTGTGGTGGAGGAGACACACACTCGCTGCACACTTTGCGATACCTCTGTTGAGATCATATCTCAAAGCAGCCTCTTCCTCTCTGCAGCTATCCCCCTCCTCCTCTTCCTCCTCCTCTTCCTCTTCTGCCAACCCAAGACAAGCACACACTAATTCAGATGATACCAAACGCTGTTACAGTTCGCTTCAGTTTGGTACAAACACGTGCGATCCACACCTGGACCCTTTCTTTGGACTCTTCTGTTGGTCTTTCAAACCGTACTGAGCGCTCGATTCACATCCGTCTCACAATTTACCTGCAACCTTTGGCAGACGGCTGTTGTTGAACATCAGGGACGTGTGCTGGTGACATTTGGGCAACAGGAAGCAGGAAGCAGCATTTTTACAACATTAGTGCGTCACCATTGTGGGGTAAAGAGTTGTTTGCAAGCTATTTTTGTTATTTTGCTTTTCTTTTCTGGTGGATTTTGTAGAAATGTTGTGACTTCAGCATCAAACCTCATTCCTTATTTGGCTGTTAGGGATTATGGGATTGTCGTCATCACCACTGTTGCAGATGAAAGTCTCGAGGAGGAAGGCATACTCTGGAAGTTGTAGCAGAGATTGTGAAGTGAATGTTCATTAAATGGATACCAAAATGAAACTAATGAACAAAATATAGAATATTAGTCTTTTTGGGGTCTTTTTTTACATATTTGAATGATAATGATTATGATAATTGTCGTTACTTTAACACTTGTCGTGTTTAATCTGCCTCGAAATAGCGAGTCCCGCACGTTGTGACCGCTCTAGTTTTTAACTGTGACACACACTTTCCAACAAAGCTGACCGTCACCTGCAGCACCATCTGCTTCAGGCAAGAAAAGGTGACATTTTCCACTCTACTCTTCCTGTTCCCTATGTTAGTGACCTTTTTCCAGTTAGGTCTGCAGAAATGTTCCTGTTCCGAACGTCGTGGCTCATTATTATTGTGTCACACGCTCCAGTCCTGAAGTCACATGAGTCTTGACACGTTGTCACGTCAACACAGTGCAGTGCAGGGCAGTGGGTGTCGATAAAGTCGCCCGCCGTCCGCTTGCGTCATGTGATTTAGTGAATAGTAAGAGTAAGAAATGTGGAGATGTGGGCACTGTAACATTCAGTGGCATAAATAAAACATCCATGTAGCTGCTTTGATGCGTAGCGTCAGTTATCTATGTGTTATGCGCGATGATCAGTCTCGCGGCGATCGTGGTAGCGAATGCTTCGTTCGTGATTTATCTCTGTGCAATTATCTGCAGTAAGGTTTTTGCGAAAAAGCAGCAAAGTGTGACGCAAGTTGCTTGTTGCAGTCCGAGCACGCGCTGCCGCCATTTATCATTCCTCTCCCCTCTGACCTCACGAGAGACTCCTTCTGTCCGTCCGTGTCTTTACACTCAATCATCAGATGTTTCTCCTGAAGTGGCCTTTATCTTTTATCTTTTTTTCCCTCGGAGACACTTTTAAAAAGCAACATGAGAAATAAAACAGCAGTTTAATTAGTTCCCCTTTTTCTCTCTAAAGAAGCTGCGGAGTAAAGCTTAATAAAGTACTCTGTGTTCTCGTGGTTCTGTCGGGGGGTTTATCTGGCGATTGGGGAAACCTCTTTCTGCTCCTGGGCAGAGTGTGAATAATTTAATGGAAGAATAACCACCAGATGTGACTCAGCCTCAGCAGCATAAACATGAACAGTGTGGCTGGATATTGTGTCTGTATTATTATTATTATTATTACCATTATCATTTCATACGCGAGTGGAGCCGTGCTGTCACAGCGAGCCGAGTGGCGTAAAATGTTTCATGGTGAAAAATTAGAACCTGTTTCGTACGGTGACAGCATCAATTAAGCTCAGCGTTTGCCCCCCCCCCCGACCCACATCTCACATCAAGCCTCCGAGGGCAATAACAGAGGGCCAATCAGAGATAGAAACATTGATCTGGCCCCGGCTGTCTCGGATGCATTTACAAGCAGCTGTAATGACTGCAAACTCATTTCTTTGGCCGTGTCATACTCACGTCATACATGTGACCTGCTCTTATATTTTCCTCTTTTTTCCGTTTGACACACAGTGATGGAGAGATTTTCACCCGTGTTGTGACTCCCTGTTCAGTTTAATGCACGGCTGCGTCAGTATAGTGACTGACGGACTGATTCGATGGCCGTCGCTCTAATGAGCCGTCGTGCTCATGAATTATTGTTAGAGCTGCTGGGCGTCGTATCTGACTGAGGCTCTTGGACTCGCAAACATCATTCATTTCCTTCCTCATAAAACTTTTAAGGCTGCTGCTTTTTTTTTTATGGATATTTTTAACGGCAGTAATAATGTCTGTGTTTTCTCGTCATCGGGCCTCATCGCCTTCACATTCACAGGGTTTATGAATGCTGCCTGCTGATAGTGTCATCACGTACACCTACATTTGCTGCTTTTCGGGCTCGGACCAAATGAATTAGCGATTATTGCGTCAGCCGTAGTTTCCACCAGCTCGACTCGGCGCGGCTAATTTGTGTTTCCACTCGCATAGTACCTGATAGTACCTTTTTAGTAGTTCCAAGCGAGCGATGGTGATACTATGCATGGTGCCGTCAGACTGCCGGCCACTGATTGGTCAGAGCGCCGTCACAGGAAGAGACGTCCGACACAAGAATCAAGCCAAACAATGCCGAACTGTAGATGAGTCAAAAAGACTTAACAATCCTAAAAAACGTGAGTTAATCTCCAACAATAACCAGGGAAATGTCTAAAATCTCAATATTTACCAGAGGAGTCTGGTGTATTTAGCGACAGCACTGACAAACCCTGCACCTGTGCAGGAAGTACTGAACAAATATTTTTAATGCAATGATTCTAATGATTCAGTTACACTGAAAACAACTGCTTTACAAGTCACTCGTTTGTGTGGGCCTGTTTCATTTGACCAACAATTGAGAAATCCACATGCCGTATATTCATCCATTCATCCATTCATCCATTTTCTACCGCTTTATCCTCCACATGAGGGTCACAGGGGGTTGCTGCACCAATCTCAGCTGAGTGGGGCGACAGGCGGCCACACAGCACACGGCCAACATCGAGACAAACCACCATCCGCTCTCACACTCTCACGCCTACGGTCAATTCAGAGTTTCCAATTCACCTAATCTCCGAATCTGCATGTTTTTGGACTGTGGGAGGAAAGTGGACAACCCGGAGACGTGGAAGCAAATATAGAAGGAGAAAATAAAGAGTCAAATCAGATGTGTTGATCTTAAATGCAGAGATGTGGCTTTGTAAGCATAGTTTATCATGATTCTACTGTTTCTGCTGGGCTTTTAACAGAGCTTTTGTTATAAACAGGCCATGACATAAATAACAAGTGTCGTTATTATTTGCCTGAAAGTCATAACTCATAATCAGTACTCGAGGCAGAGACGAGCTCTTAAAGTAGGATGTGTAGGATCTTCTGTCTTCTCTCCACCCCGAAGAAAACCAAAATCTAACAGAAATAAAGTCGTGAAAATAGGTTTTCCATCTGGAGACGAATCACAAGAAACAACAAAAACAAAACTCTAAATCATACTGAACTAAATGATTAATAATGTTGGTGCAGAGAGGATGGAGAGATGGACAAGGGTTCTTTATGAGTTCTGCTCTCCTGTGTGACGACTCTGACAAACACTTACAGGCTACATTTTCAATGATTACTGGACATTTTGTATTTTGAATTCATCTCTTAAATTTGTCACATTATAGGCCCAAGGATAACATGTATAAAGAAAACAAAAGGCACCACGACGGACTCCTGAGGAACCCCAGAGATAATTAGCTGCTGTTCTGCAGGATTTTTTGCCCCCAGAACCAGAAAAAATATAGAATATGATCTACATATAGTTGAAGGTCTACAGTTCCGAATGCAAGATCATTATTATTGTGCGTTGTTTTTTTTCCACTCCCTCTTTAGAAAACGAACGTTTCCGCCTGTCGATTGATCCGTCTCTTATTTTTAGTCCATAAAATGTCACAAAAAGGTTGAAAAACATTGATGATGACGTTGTCAAATGTCTTGTTTTTGACCACAAACCCAAAATGATTCAGTTTTAACGATTTCTTTGTTAATGTGGAGCAAAGAAACGAGGAAATATTTAAGATGCTGAAAAATCTGAAAACTTTATTTATCCAGGTTAATTTAATCATCGATTAACGATCAACGAAGTGAATATTCGCTGCAGCCCGACTAATGTCATACAATTATTTCTCCATATAGAACACGGCTAAATAAAGAAAGCGGCCGATTTCATTATGCTGTGACAGAATTTCTTATCACCTATATGTAGTAAAGAATCACACCTCCTGCAGTAGCAACCCACAGCTCCACAGTAAAAAAAAAAACACACAGCAAGAATGTGATTGGTTGCTAGGTATCAGCAGACTGATGTGTGAACTTCACAGCTGAGCCTGCTGTGGACGGTGGGGGTGTGGGGAGGGGAACAGGAGCTCGAGAGAGTCTGTAAACAAGACAACCAACGAGTCGTCTCCATGTACGATCTTTTCCATCTGAGCCCAGAGCGAGTGACACTGTATGAGTCACCGCACGGCACTGTGGGATATCTCCACCGTGCAGCACTCGTGAAGGGGAAGTTCCTGATGAGTTGGGCCGTACCATGTTTGCTTTTTTTGGGTGATTTAAGTGTGAATGTGAGGCAGCAATGATATGGGCAATAATTCATCAGTATATCGTATAAACTCAGTGAGGTGCATTTACTATAGTCAGTCAAGTCATATGTCATAATACTTCTACAAAATGTCCTTTTCATTCAAAACAACAAAAATACTAACATACTGAAATAATGCAATTTCCATTTTGTAATTTCCAGATTCAAATATGCGCTGAAATAAAATATGCATGGCTCTCGTGGTTGTCGTGTTGTCTCAAGAAAGATGCAAAAGTCGTATTATTTCCACCAACAGTACTGCATTACTGTTGTCTCCTCCCACTTCCGGGTCAAAGACCAGGGAGGACATTTTGGTGCGTATATGCAGGAGTAATCAGACTATGAATCACAAATATTCCAGCTAAGACTAGCTCTCGATTTTAGTCGGACTAACATGTTTAAATGATGTTATAATTCTGATTATTACAAAACATGCAGTATTGTACAATGTACAATAATGTATTAATGTTATTTTAAGGTAAATTCAAAGGGTTCATGCAGATTTACATGCAACAAATGTCCAATTGTGTCAAATTCAAGTCAATGAGTGACTGTTTGAGATTATCGTGATTTAAATTCTGACCCAAATAATCAGGATTATAATTTTTTCCCATGATCGAGTAGCCCTTCTGAAACTTGAGATGTAAACATAGATAATTTAGATACGTGAACTCCTTTGTCAGTGGCCAAAGATATACAGTGGACATCTTTGACCATATTTTTCATCACTTTACATCATTTTCATGAGATTTAGCTTTTTCCTTCACCTCCCTGCATACACAGCAGGCCTCTCCCTTATTTGAGACTTTATGGCCCCTTATATTCCAGACACATTCAGTCATTATGGCTCAACAGTGGAACTGTTAAAATGCCTCTACAGTGCCTGGCATTTCTCATCATAAACAGACTGGATTGAGCCCTGATTAAAGCCTCACTTTGAAGAGTCATCAACTATGTAAGATCAAATCTTCCAAGGACGGAGGGAAGTTGCACGGAATACGCTCGGCAGGGTGAGAGAGATTGAGAGTAAATCTCCTTTATGTAAGTATATTAGAGAGCAATGTCCTTCCCCTTACATTAATGTGATGACTTTAAGGCAAGAGCTCCTACAGTAGCTCCGCCTCCTCCTCCGCCTCCTCCCACTGCCTCGTTATTCCACTCACTTCACATCACTTCTGCTGGAGGAACACGCATCGGGGGATTTGTAGATTTTCCAAGGACAACTTTTTGGATTATGTAAATATAAAAGGATTTAATGTGAGTGTGCAAAAGAGCAGCAGCACCAAAGTGCAGCCATATGGCAAACACGCACACACACACACACACACACTGACAAATCTGCCATTCGTAAACACATGCTGCCTAAATGTAAATATTTTTATACATTCATTCATTTTGTCATTTTTATGATATATGAGTCACATTTCCAAGGATGTGTGATCACTGCGCGTTGGATGTGAGATGGAACGTCAGCCAAGGAGGGAGGAGGAGGAGGAGGTGTTGGTGGCGGCAGTGGTTGGGGTTGTGGTGGGCGTGGTTGTGCAAATTGCCAAAATGGACGCCAAAATTCAAAATGGCCAACTTCCTGTTGAGTTGAGGCTATGGTTACAGTCGTCTTTTTTGTTCGTCTTGGTCGATAACATCTTCCCACCAACTTTCGGGAAATTCGGTGGAACTCAATTTTGCCTCTAATTTTCACCTTAGAGGGCGATGTAGAGCCCTTGAGCAACGCATGGGTCCGGGAATATGCCAATATTGCATTTTCAATAATGCTCAAAAATGACCGCAAAGAATAATAATCTGAAGGATTAACAATAGGTTCCTTGCACAAATTCATGCCAGGAGCCGTTTCGGCCCCTGCCATTGGTGGCTCGGGCCCTAATTAAGCTCATGTTGCAGCTAACTTTCTTATCGCTATGACTTATTATCCTTGACCTGAATAAGTAAATAATTACCTGCAGCAATAGAAAAAGTTGATGCTGTGAGAATAATTGCCCTCTTGCTTCTGACGACGTGCGTGTCTATATATTATTGGGTGTGTGTGTGTGGTGTGTGTCCGTTGTGTCTTGTGCTGCTGCTCTGGGACACGAGCTAAAATACACTGTGGTGCCTCGAAAGCCCTTCACCCTGGAGGCCTCTCCCAGCAGGGGCTGTCCCTGTTTGTGCAGCTTACACAAGCACCAGTGTAACCCTTTAAGCGCTCTGTGAATGTGGGACAAACTCACTTCTAGTCGTGGGCAACGTGATACCGTCAATAGGTTGAAAGAAGAGAGGCTTAATTTGGCGTCCTGCCGTGCACACAAGAGCAAACAAACAAACCGAGCTGTTCTCGTTCAGTGGCTCAGTCCCATCACACTTGGCTCCCACCACTTAGCCCTTCCCTTCTGTTTTTGCGCGTTCACACGTGGGTGTAGTGTGGCCCTGTGCTTGTTGAGATAAAGTGGTAGGGTGAAGTGTATGTGTGTGCCTTTTTTTTACTTTGGAACACACGTTAATGTTAATCAGGCTCTTCACACTGGCGGCGTGTGCGGCTCGTCTCTTCCAAACAAGCCGAGGTTCCAAATGAGCTACAGTATATGACGTCGACAGACTGTCGGCCACTGATGGTCAGAGGGTGTCGTCACTTGGACGAGTCACGTGACATCCGACACAAGAATCAAAGTGAACAATGCAGAACTGTAGATCCTTTCTGTTACCATTTGGCAAGCGTTGTTCTCATTACCGTAACTCCGAGACTGTTTTGTGATATCTAGAAAAACAATATATATATGTACATATATATACATATATATATTTTATATGTACATATATGCATATATATAAAAACAATATATGGCAATCTGTCTAGGCTGTGACCCCGGCTTTTACCCTATGTCGCGCAGCCGCCAAGTGAAGGATAAAGCGATAAAAGATGGATGGATACCAGAGAGCAGAGAAATAGAGCATTGTGCTCATATACGTGTCATTACGGTAGAACCTCAGGACTTCTGCAGAACGACCGTCCAATCACAGACGAGATTCACCAGCGCGTCACACGTTTGCGACGTCGGCTGCGTCAGTAACGTAATTCCTAAACGGTTGAATAATAATGCCAGATATGCAAAGTGAAAGTTATCTCTGAAAAAAAGGGGCAGAAAGAACTCACTCATTGAGCCTTCTTTGACAATTCTACAGCCATAACATCTAAATAAATCCAGGCTCCATAAGAGTGGGAAAAAGACGAAAACAATCCTGAAAACGTGCGTCAATCTCTAACATTTAACAGAGTGCAGACGTGAGCCGTGCCATGCTAGATTTGTAGAGTGGAAAAGTGCCAGATCATTATTAGCCTACCACATCAAAGGTTTTTGCGGTCTCTTGTACGCACCATTAATGGGTTGATAATGCCTAAAGTACACAATAGAGGTGTAAGAGTCGTTTACAACAGCATTGTTTTTCCATTTTACATCTGCTTACAAACTGTCCAGGGTGTAGCCCGCCTATCGCCCGATGTAGCTGAGATTGGCACAGCACCCCCCGCGACCCTCTGGTGGAGGATAAAGCGGTAGATGATGACTGACTGACATAATGACATCATGATACATGGTCTTGTCCAGTTTTGTGGTAGCTCTTGTTTGTATGAAATGGAATTGAGCCAAAAGGAAGATTTCTGTGTTTCATGTCATTACTTCCAACAAGGTTGTATATGAAGCTAGCTTATGGCTAATATGTCCGGTGACTCTCCGTTCCGTCTGCTCCGCTGTTGTCCTGGCAGCAAAACCAGGACACTGTGATAGCGCTCATGAATCCCAGCACAGCGTGATGCATGTGAGCCCACTTTTGGCGAGTTTAGTGACACGGAGAAAGGCCAGAGGGCCCGGTTGTTGCAGTCCTGCCGCCACAGAGCCGCCAGGAAGGAAAAGATCCAGAGCAATGATACCAGGGGAGCCGAGGCAGGCCAGCGGCAATCAGGAAACATCAAGGGCTGCAGAAAAACGACAAAGTGACATTGGAGATGGTTCGTGGTGGGGGTGAGATGAAGCGGCAGATGGATGGAGGAAAAAGGAAAACGGAGAGGCTGAATGAGGGAACAGGGAAGACGGGTGTTGCGTGTCAGCAGATCGATTGCAGCTGAGGATAGAAGTATATCAGGATTCTCCTTCACCTCAGCGGCAGGAATAGCTGCACTTGTGAGCCCCAAGAGGATCCATGTGTGCGCTATAGATTTGTTTTACAACGTCACAATGACATGAACTTCAGTGTGAAGCTCAGGAACATTATTTTGGCCTTGAAATATTGACTCAGCACGTTGACAAAGCACCCGGAAACACGCTCAGTGTCTATGCAGCATAACTTGATTTTTGCTAAACAAGGAGTCCAAGTCAGCTAATCATCAGCTAATACTATGATAAAATCAGTAGCTTTTAGCATAGTAGCTCCAATTTAGGGACGAGAAGATGCCACTTTTTGCGTCTGATACTAGATACTAGATACTAGTTACTAGATACTGATCATTAGTTAGACCATTTATGAACGTATGAAGCTGTTCACAACACATTTGTGCCGAGTCATTTCAAAGACACAATTCTCTAACTGTGTAACAAATATGTGTTTTCCCCCCTAAAAGAAGAAATAAACAGCCCAAACATGACTCAGCAATATAAGGGATTTTTGGATCGTGTTTTACATTTCACGATCCAGTGATTCTGAGAAGGTATCGGACTGATACGGATTCTCTTCCCTAATCCAATTGCTGGTGCACAACTATGAGTGCACTGTAGCTGACATAGACAGCGTCGTACCAAACTTTCACCAAAGTTTGGATGTCTTTGTCGAAAGAGGCCAAGATTTGTAGTGTAACAGGGCTGCAGCAAGTCCTGTCATACACACACAGTAAGGCGGAAACCTTTACAATATTATAGAGAGCAGTTCACACAATGAGCAAACACCAGGTCTCACTGGAGAGAGAAAAAAAACCTTTCAGATGAAGAAATCTCAGACAGAACTTAGACTCAAAGACTTGCAGCCATCTGCCTAGACAGGTTGTGGTGAAAGGAAAAATGGGCGACAGAGAGGAAAGGGAAAAATTTAGACAGAAGACAGTTCTGAATCAGTCATGACGTGTTTATAGTCCTGATCAACTACAAAACTATTTGATTGCCGATGTATTGGTTTGATATATTTAGAGTTTCTGAAGAACTGAAGATTGGTTTGGACAAATATGAACTGAAGTGAGTGAACTACGTAAAACAGCAGTGATTCTTACTTTCGTGGCCTTGTGTTTCTAATCAGTTTTGGATTTATTATCCTATATAAAATGCAAGGGTTTCTGTAATGGTTGAAACAGTTCATGGATCTGATGCTTTTTAAACATACCAGCGTGTTGTTAAGATACTGTGCACCTTGTTGGAGATTCGTGACGAGCCTATAACCGGCGAATGAGGATTTCTCGGGCGAGCAGGATGAATCCCTCCTGCGGGAGTGAGGATGCTGCTGATATAATAGGTCGTCTGGGTGCAAGGCCACGATTCGACCGGTCAGCAGCTGAGACTGCTGTCTGCAGTTGAGTCAGTGCGCGGCAGACGCTATGGATTTTCATATATTATAATGCTCGGCTCAGGCAGTGTGCTAGAATTACACACTCGCTAAAGGTCGCGGTGCCGTGCGCAGCAGATACTGAAGAAAGTGTGGTTATTATTTATCCGTCCTTGTTCCTCCTTGTCTCTTTAATTCACTCAACTCAAGCAAAG
Source organism: Solea senegalensis (assembly GCF_019176455.1). Taxonomy (NCBI): domain Eukaryota; kingdom Metazoa; phylum Chordata; class Actinopteri; order Pleuronectiformes; family Soleidae; genus Solea; species Solea senegalensis. The sequence continues at coordinate 18,063,756 of NC_058039.1, read as the reverse complement.
AAAGGCGTTTGAACCCATATTCTTTCGGAGCCTCACATATGGTGAGAACAGCAAATGTTACAGCTTGAGTCTCTTTGATGCACCAACTGTGCAGACGCTCCGCTCGTCGCCTCCTTGAACCTGAGCCTTCCCACACAGACACATGGCGTGCTACAGTCTCGAGGCGCTCTCGCTCTTCTCTCTCTTCTCTCCTGCCGTGCATGTACGGACAGATGCAGCTCTGACCCGAGCCGTATGTCTCGCGGGCTCAGAGTTTCAGCTCTGAACCAACTGCTTGATTTTTCTGCCCACGCTGAACGTGTTTACACAGAAATGCTGCGTCGTCGTGCTCTCTTGTGCAAACGCTCACCTTGCTTTATTGCGCCGTGATTAATTCACGCGTAAACGCGAGGAAGTGCGTCTATTGTAACGACATATACATAACACCTCGTACAAACAGTGTAGGACACGACTGAGCTGCTTATTCTGTGTTTGCCACAGTGCACAGTCAATTCTGTTAAGTTTCCCAGTTTATTTCATGAGTAAATGCTGTGAGGAGGCTGGAAAAATATCATCTATATATTATAGAAATTGACTGATTTATATTTTTGCCCTTTATGTCGACATATTTGTCTATTTTTTTTCTGTCTGATTAAAAATTAAAGACCAAAGCTGAGTTTTTGGTGGAAAACATCATTAATGGGAGAGGAGTGTGTGTTTCAGATGATAGGATATACATACATACATACATATATATATGTATATGTATATATACATATATATACATATACATATATATATGTATGTATAATATTGCATCAACAAGTCTCTTTACTTTTGTGCCAAAAAAGGTGATTATCGCAATTTATATTAACAGATTTTACATAAGGGTCCTGAAATAATCCCAAATTTAGTTTTTTATTACTTATTATTTATCAGATTGGGATCCGAGCAAAGGACACTGACCTTTAAGTTTCAGTCACATACAGTAATTGCTATTTCTACTTGTTAATGGAAGAAGATTCCTTGTCTGACCCAGATGGAAACAGTGTTGCCCTTTCATGGACATGAGGTTAAAAAAGGAGGTCAAGTTCTTCAAGAGAGTTCTGTTCTGTTCTGCTGCTGTTGTGTGTTAAAGTTCTATGGACATGTTTCCACCGGCTAGATTCAACTCGCCTCGGCGTGACACGGCACGGCACGGCACGGCACAGCAAAGTGGCGTTTCCACTAGCATAGTACCTGCTACCAGGTACTTTTTTTTCATTCCACTCGTGCTGAGGCGATACTGTAAGCGTGACGTCGTCCTTATTTTCAGTGCTTAAGATTTCTGACTTTCCAACAGACCATAAACCAAACACCTGATCACTTTTTTAAAATTTAAAGTCAACACTGACACGTGCCCTGACACTGGACATTTATGTGATTAACAGACTTTCCTTGCATTTATCTATTCAAATCATAGTAGCAATGTTTGTCAGAAGGAAGATGCATATTATTCACACCGTGTAATACATAATAACAATAATAATAATAATTATAATAACAATCACTGAAGTCTGAAGATTGGAGGACGTCTCTCTTTTATTCGTCACTTTTCTGTGACCTTTAATGTTGAACACGTGCTCTCTATCGTCAGTGGCTGCACGTCACACGTAGTCATCAGCGCACTGCACTGCATCACACAGCGCTCTCATGCGCGCTCTTTTTTTAACAAAGAGTTATTATTAAGAATGTGGACGTGCTCTGGAAACTGAGAGTGCAGCAGCAGCAGCAGCAGCAGCAGCGGCAGCAGCAGCAGCAGCAGCAGCAGCAGCAGCAGCAGGAGAGACAGAAGAGAGACTGCTCCACACGGAGGACCAGCCCTGGTTTTTATTTTTAACTGATCCATTAATGTAGTTTTCCCCTCAGTGTCTCAAGTCCTTCACGAACGCTCGTCTCTCCTCTTCCTCTTCCTCTTCCTCCTCTGAACCTTGATATCGCTGAGCCGGAAACACGCGAGTTTGAGACTCGGACTCGTTTTGCATTGATCAGCAGCGTTGCTGGCAGTTAAGGGCACAGAATGGAGCAGGTGAAGGATCTTTAAGGGTCACAGTGTCACTGAGCATCTCAGTTTGATGCTTGAAAGTTTCTACTGTGAAGATTTGAGTGAATACAACGAGAACTAAAGAATCACTGTCGGGTTTACGACCTTGTGACTGATATTTTTCATTGACTAACTCAGTTATCTTGCGTCGGTTATTTAATGTTCCCAGAGAGGGCGTGGCCACAATAAAGAAACGACTAATGAACCTGGTACCAGTGGCGGCCCCGTCTATAGAGGGCGCCGCCCCACCAGTCTCACATGAAGAGGAAGAGTCACGTATTTGCGGTTCCTTTAGGACCCACACGTCTTTACCTTAGACCACAGGTGTCAAACTCATGGCCCGCGGGCCACATCTGGCCCGCCATGCAAGTGTATTTGGCCAACGAGATAATATGTTTAATGTCTTTCCTGCTTCTTTTATTCCACTGATTTACTGATCAGTACCAAACTTATCAGGTGACCTCAAATTAAACGTGGACTTTGAAAACACAGAGCCGGAACCAGAGGGGGGGTTATAAGGGGGCTCAGTCCCTCTCTTTCAGCTTCATACATCTAGTGAAAATGATTAAGTACAGGACATGATTGGCTAAAACACATGTGATCACAGGTCTGTTTATATATATTAAAATATCTGACTTCAAGTTTCTCACAAAATGGAGCATTACAACACGATACGATCAAAATATTAAGTGCTTACATACTGAAAACATACAAAACACAAACTGTATAAAATGACAGCAATAAATGATAAAAATAAAGAAAATGATATAAAAAGACAGATAAAATAAATAGATAAGAGCAGCAGCAGCTGAGGAGAGAATGTTGTGTTTGTTTGGGAATTGATTCAGTGGTTGTTTATTCAGTTAATAACTGATTCATTGTTGCCGATGTGACTATTTGTTATTGTCAGATTTATTTATTTATTTATTATTGTATTATTATCGGCGATGGATGAGTGGATATGAACATAATCTCTGACCACAGGTGACGCGGCCGGGAATCAATGAAAACTAAACAAAATCTGTGGGTTCTTTTTTTAAGAAAAACTCCGAAAAACAAAGAAAGAGTGAGAAAAATTGAATTTTCCAAAGAGCACATGCAGTCTCAGAGAGAGAGAGCTGTGGAACAATGCAGAGCTATTACCCGCGTGTGTGTCACACAGATAAGTGTCTGTCACGACGGACGTTCTCGTGCAAGAAAAACGCAGAACGTTTGGCGGAAATTATGGGAAATTGCGAGAGAGATAAAGACACATTGACTGAGAGGAGGAAGGTAAAGTATTTCTGCCTCGGAGATTGTTGTGCTTTCAGAAAACACAACGGGAGACTGAAAACACTCAAGTGAAGAAAATAGAAATAAAAAAAAATCAATGGAGGGAGGATGTCAGTTATTCTGGCACCTCACTCTTCTTGCTCTCCTCTCCACTTTCTCTCTTCTTTCCCTAATGACGAGGGCTCAGTTTCTCTAAAATCCAATTTACCTTTTTGCTTTTGTCCATTTTGCCCAAGAACACTTAGAACTTTCAATACATTACAATTTACTGCAAGTTAGAAAAGTGTATTAACAGTTTATAGTCAAGAAAACTGCACTGTAGTTCATGAACGAGCCATTGTGAACAGTATAAAACATATTTGCAATAGAATATTCAAGCATTTGTCACATTTGCTGCTGTCTGACGCTGATTTGCCGGAATCGATGTAATCTGAAGTGCACGTTCACAGCTTTCAGAAAGTGTTGGCATTTTTGCGATAGCACAAACCGCCGCGTGATTACAGCAACGCAAAGAGCGCTCGCCCCAAACGTTAAAGGGTTAAAGACGGCTGCTCTTCTCTTTTCCACATGTGAAGCCTGGTGTGGGACTGACATCTGCTTCAGGAGACGCTAAAACAACTCAGAGAAGGAAATGACTTCTCGTGTCCACTGATGTGCTGTAGCAGAGCTTCAGAGGGGGATTCTGGGTAATAAAATGGCCTCGTAAAAAAAATCCAATTATACAGGCTGGCACCGAATACTGCTGGCAGCGTAAAGATCTACTGTGGAAGAATTACTGACATCTAATGGTCGCTGTCGCTGTGCAGACCTCCTCCTCCTCCCTCCTCCCTTTTTATAAGAAGTACGGTGGCCCTGACATCCCAGAAAGGATGTAAAAAAACTCTCTTTCTACTTCTGAAGAAACGTGTTTGCAGGCAGCGTCTGCATAAGACAAACTCAAATGTTACACATACATTCAGAATTATCCATAAAGAGTTCTTAATATTTAACATTACATTATTTAACATTTTTGTTCAGTTTTACTCATTTGGGTTTGTTAGTATTACGCTTTTATTTTGAAATGTTCTCTTATTGAAGTTTAAATAAAGTTTCTGAAATCAAATCCAAGCCTCTGATGACATGGGTGAAAACGTTACTAAGGAGTTACTACTCATGTCGCGTCCATGAAGGATGTTTTATTCGACATATAATTGAACCTTTTTTATAAAAGGTATTTTAAAAATAAAAACTGACCTAAAGGAGAGAAGATCGCCGCATTTTCACATTTAGCTGCCACTCGACTCCATAGGGACTTCAGTGTGTCACTCTAACTCAATCCCAGATTAAAATAAACTAAATTCATTCTAATGTGTCCGTGTTTGCGAGCAGCTGAAGCAACAATGGTACAAGTCTCTACTTAGCAGACGACTCACAATAATTATTATTACAGTTATTAACGCGCGCGGCCTCGCACTCATATTTTAAATCAGCTTGATTTAGTTGCATTTATGTCTCATATCACACACACACACACACACACACACACACGAGCACAGTTATGTTCAGGCCTGGTCAGTCACGGCGTTACGTAATTAGGATACAAAACAGGAAAGACAAAGACGTAATGAGATAATGGATTGGGATTATTAGTAGGATTACAATTAAAATACGTAACCATATACAGTACGTTTCCGTCTTTAAACATTTCAAACTTTTTCTCTTGTCTTTGTAACGCGTGGCATGGTGTTAAAGTCGTGCTGCGCGCACTTTGACTTCAGCGCCCGAGTTTGAGCGAGCAGCCACCGCTCCCACAACACACCAGTGTGGAGTGGAAAAACAATTACGAGCAGTGTGGAGAAGGTGTTAAAGCATCGACAGGTTCCACAAACAGCTCAGGGAGAGTAAAGTGACAGACAGACAGACAGACAGACAACACAAGCCCTGTTCTCACACCCTGACCCTCGCACTCCTCTCTCTCGTCCCAGCTCTGACCTGTGAAGTAAAAGTCTTTCACTTCCTGGAATAAGTATTTCAAATATTCAAAACCTTTGAAATATCCCTTTAAAGTTAATCCTTTCGTTCTGAGGCAGAAGACAATAATCTTGTCTCTGTCCAGTGGTCAGTGCCAGTGGTGAGTTTTTGTCCAGCTCCAGTCAAACACTCAATTACAGCTCTGAACATCTGTTCCACAGCGACTAAGCCGCTCACGCGCGCACACGTGTGTGTGTGTGTGTGTGTGAGGACGGAGACACGGAGACAAATGATGTAACGACACGGAGACGATGAAAAAGAGAGAGAGGTGAAAATAAGCCAAGGACGAGAGGTGTTTGTGATGAAAGATGGTGTCGAGGTGAGAGGGTGAGAGAGTGAGAGAGTGAGAGAGTGAGAGAGTGAGGCCTGGAGTCTCCGTCGTCTCACACACTTATGTGCCCCTTCTTACTTTCACCTTTTTTAATGAATGTGGAAAACTTTGGTCCGTGACAAATCAGTCATTAGTCAAAAGTGTCAGGAAACACGTGTGAGGGTTACTTTGAAAATGGAACCTAATCTAAAGTAACGTGACACACACACACACACACACACACAACGCCCATCTTTGTTTTGGGCACCGATGATAGAAACTTTTGATTGACCTCAATATAAAAGCAAATAAAGACGAGAGAAACTATCTTTTTTTTTTACTTCAGAATGTACAACCATGAATGAACCATGTGACCGTAGAAAATAAGTTGCTTTTCATTAAATGTCGTGGGAATAATACACACGTCCTTATAAGGACGTCCTGGGGGTGTGCTTACGTGTTTGAGTCAAAGTTATGATTGATTTTATGTCCCATTTTCCGCAGTGATGTAAAGTAGTCGCAGAATTAGAGCGGTTTTTTTTTTCCTCGTCTTTTTTTTGTCCATAAAAAAGGAGCCGAGTGAACTTTGACCTGTGACGTGCTTTTTGCTCAGGTGTGTTTGTGGAGTTGGTGAAAATGAAAGAGAGTTTGATCAGACACATTCTTATATGTCTCTGTATTTACTGTACGTTTAAACTTAGTCATGGAGGGAAAGTAAAGGGTGTAAATGCATACAGTCATTCACAATAATGTGTCACCCATGTTATATATATATGTTATAATATATATAATACAAGAAAATCAGCTGTGATGGGAAAGATAAAAGACGTGTTTGGTGTTCGACACAGAACACACTTTAATTGGCGTCGTTAGGATGATACAGCAGCTTTTCAGTTAAGATAACCACCTTGTTATAATAAGCCAAAGAAGCCTCCTCTGCACATTATTATTGTTTTTATGTTTTTACAAATGGTGCATATTACAGTTATAGACAAACTTCAAGTCTTTTAAGTTGAAAGGAATATTTTGAACGCAGAGAATGAACTGATAGAGATGAATGAACCAGAAATGTGTCTCTGCTCTGGTTGAAACACACGTTCCATGTTGATTTTCACGCCTTTAGTTTTCCGTGTTCCTCTAATTCCATGTGTATTTATTTAATAACACTGAAGCGTTTCAGTCGCGGGGTCAGTTCACGCCAACCTTTTAGAAATGTACCAAACTCAAATTGCTCTAATCTGCTCTCATCCCCCAACAATGGGATTAAGCCTCGGTCGCTCAGCATTTATAAACGGCTCAGTGTTTCTGTGACTCGTTTCTTTTTATTCACTTTTTACGAGACGTTAAAGTGTGTGTGTGTGTGTGTGTGTGTGTGTGTGAGAGATCAGTTACTGTATAAAAGTGTGTTTATCGCTCGGGTTAAATCTCATCCTCTCTTTCACTCACTCACTCACTCACACACACACACACACACACACACACACACACACTTGGTTTGTTTTCCACCTGATAATTGGGCAGTTTTTGGCAGCTGTTATTAATTAAAAACGGTAGAAAAAGAGAGCGGTGTGCATTAATGCATAAATATGACAGTGGCTCCTTTTTCATGCTGCTCAGCTAAAGCGGCGTCTCTGCTCGCAGGTTGCACACGTGGATAAACACGGACTTATTCAGCGGGTGTTGGGACACTTGGGGACATTTGAGGACGAACAGTGAAACATATACCAGAATAATCGCGGTTCTGCTTTGGGTCGGGAAACATGAAAGATTCATTTTTTATTTATTTTTTTATCACGATGAGCGATAATATCACGTATCGCTCCATCACTTGTCCATAATTATGGTGAGTTTTTGAGAAATAAAGTCACATTTTCACAATAAGACGCCCAAGAAACAGAAGGAAAATTACAATTTCTTTTATATTTGGGGCAAAGATGAGACTTTGGTCATAATAGTTTATACTTAGTTTCCTAGTCCACAGTGTGTCTGGGTGTGTGTGTGTGTGTGTGTGTGTGTGTGGGGGCATTCATCAGTCCCTAAGAAGAAAATCACAGATAACAGATAATGTGTCTTCTCTCGTTACTGTCAGTGAACAAGAATCTGAGGAGATTTAATGTGAGTCTAATTTCATTAGTGCAGTTAAGACGAGAACGGGCTCGTGTCTGTGAAGCAATAAACACCTGCAGCACACACACACACACACACACACGTTGGACATTCATGACTTGAGGGGACATTGCATTGACTTACATTCATTTCCTGGAGACTTACTCTAACCTTAACCACAATTACTACTGGCCTAATCCTAACCCTGACCCTGACCCTGACCCTAACCTCAACCTAACCTTAAAACATATCTTCACCTTAAAATGTAGTCATTTACGTTGTGGGGACGACAAGTCAAGAAGACAAGTCCGCATGATGTGACTGTGTAAACAGTTTTAGGTCCCCACAACATTAGTAATACCCACACACACACACACACACACACACACGTTAGTGTAACTGCTCTGCATGTGTGAGGAGAGCTTTGAGGTCAGAGGTCAGACAAGTGTTGGAGCTGCAGTGATACTGTAATTTCAAATACACACACACACACACACACGGAGGCTAATTAGACATGTGCTGCAGTTTAAGATGGAACACTAAAGTGCACAGTTTGTTTTTCGGTCGTACATGTTCACAGTGATGCGTCAACATTAATCAGCCGTAGAATCATAATTAATTACCAGACATGATGGGATTAATGATTTTTAGATCTGTCAAATTCTGTGATCTTTGGCATTTGGAGTGAAATGATGTGGTTAAATGTTAGTTTGTGCATATCAACAAGCTTCCAATAGGTTAATCTTCTATTTTAGGACATTACCAATAATAATAACAATAATAATAATAATAATAATAATAAATCATATACATTTACCCTGATAATGAACTCATTATCTCATTATCACTTTAAAGATGTTAATAACTAACCAACAACTATTTGTTTTACTTCATTTGATTTTGCAAAAAGCAGGAGAATATATATGATTTGTGTTTATGTTTGTTTTCTGGCTGTGATTAGAGCGGCTAAATATTTCCCTTTGTTTCTTTATCATGAGATGAGACGAGCAGGTGCTGTGAATATTTTCTAGTTTCATCATTTTTCAGCTTCTTAAATGTGAATATTTTCTAGTTTCATCATTTTTCAGCTTCTTAAATGTGAATATTTTCTAGTCATTTTTCAGCTAAATGTGAATATTTTCTAGTTTTGTATTTTCAGCTTAAATGTGAATATTTTCTAGTTTCAAAAATGTGAATATTTTCTAGTTTCATTTTTCAACTTTTAAATGTGAATATTTTTCTAGTTGTCAATTTTCAGCTTAAATGTGAATATTTTCTAGTTTTTATTTTTCAGCTTAAATGTGAATATTTTCTAGTTTGTCATTTTCAGCTTAAATGTGAATATTTTCTAGTCATTTTCAGCTTCTTAAATGTGAATATTTTCTAGTTTTGTCATTTTTCAGCTTAAATGTGAATATTTTTCTAGTTTTGTCATTTTCAGCTTCTTAAATGTGAATATTTTCTGTTTCATTTTTCAGCTTCTTAAATGTGAATATTTTTTTTTTCAGCTTTGTCATTTTCAGCTTAAAATATTTTCTAGTTTTGTCATTTTCAGCTTCTTAAATGTGAATATTTTTCTAGTTTTGTCATTTTTTCAGCTTCTTAAATGTGAATATTTTCTAGTTTTGTCATTTTTCAGCTTCTTAAATGTGAATATTTTCTAGTTTCGTCATTTTTCAGCTTCTTAAATGTGAATATTTTTCTAGTCAGCTTCTTAAATGTGAAATTTGTAATATTTTCTAGTTTCTGTCATTTTTCAGCTTAAATGTGAATATTTTCTAGTTTCATTTTTTTTCACTTAGTGAATATTTTCTATTTTCAAAATGTGAATATTTTCTAGTTTCTGTCATTTTCAGCTTCTCAAATGTGAATATTTTCTAGTTTCTGTCATTTTTCAGCTTAAATGTGAATATTTTCTAGTTTTGTCATTTTCTCATTTTCATTTTAAAAATGTGAATATTTCTTTCGTCATTTTCAGCTTCTTAAATGTGAATATTTTCTAGTTTTAGTTATTTCAGCTTCTTAAATGTGAATATTTTCTAGTTTTGTCATTTTCATTAAATGTGAATATTTTTTTCAATTTTTTCAGCTTAAATGTGAATATTTTCTAGTTTCTGTCATTTTCAGCTTAAATGTGAATATTTTCTAGTTTCTCATTTTCAGCTTCTTAAATGTGAATATTTTCTAGTTTCTGTCATTTTCAGCTTCTTAAATGTGAATATTTTCTAGTTTCTCATTTTCAGCTTCTAAATGTGAATATTTTCTAGTTTTGTCATTTTCAGCTTAAAATGTGAATATTTTCTAGTTTTGTCATTTTTCAGCTTCTTAAATGTGAATATTTTCTAGTTTCTGTCATTTTTCAGCTTCTTAAATGTGAATATTTTCTAGTTTCTGTCATTTTCAGCTTCTTAAATGTGAATATTTTCTAGTTTCTGTCATTTTCAGCTTCTCAAATGTGAATATTTTCTAGTTTCGTCATTTTTCAGCTTCTTAAATGTGAATATTTTCTAGTTTTGTAATTTTTCTGCTTCTTAAATGTGAATATTTTCTAGTTTCTGTCATTTTTCAGCTTCTCAAATGTGAATATTTTCTAGTTTCTGTCATTTTTCAGCTTGTCAAATGTGAATATTTTCTAGTTTCTGTCATTTTTCCGCTTCTTAAATGTGAAAATGTTCTAGTTTTGGTTCTAGCATGGTTGAATCACTGATGCCAAGATGAAGATGTCACATGGGTGCACTTTTAATGTTTTGCAAAAGAAAAATGCAGCAGTTTAAAGATTTGCATAATTATTGTACGTAACACTGTGACAGTGAGTTCTTCTCTGTTCCTCTGCAGCTGATGTTTCCTCAGTGTCGCGCGATAATCCCTACTTTCTCGTATATCGTGTTACGTGTTTGCTGCTTCTCTTCTGCTTGCGTGCGGCTGATTCTCCCGTTTCTTTACCTCTGACCAACAGGTGTGAAAAAAGTGGACCGGCCTGAGCTACGGTTGCTGTCGCTGTCGTCGTCAAGGAAACCGAGGAGTGGAAACTCTGTCCCGTTATCATGGGGAAACAGAACAGCAAGCTGCGGCCAGAGATGCTGCAGGATCTCCGGGAAAACACGGAGTTCTCCGACCACGAGCTGCAGGAGTGGTACAAGGTACGTGGACATGCAATGGAAGACTCTAAACATTTTATGGTAAACGATATATACTATAATCACTAAAGTCACGTGTTAATGACATTTTCCACTTGACTGACTCTGCAATAACCTCTTAAGAAATCCCCCATTAATCAGAGTGAGGAAGGAAATAATCTGTACTATTAGTACAGATTATAGCCAGTGTTTTGGTCTTTTTTTGCATTTTATCACGTGTATTAGTCATTAATAAATCTGACTGCTCTTATTATTTTGTTTGACAGACCCCAAGCGCCTGAAATTAAATTAAATTCATGTGTTTAATTGTAGTAATCGCTAGTTTCCAATATGATTTACAGTATTTTTCTTTTCTGTCTGGTTCATGTTTGCAGCGCACAGTTCCACATTTTAGGAGGTAATTGTTGGTTAGTTTAGGTTTAGTCGAATACTTTTATCCTTTATTTGATCGTAGAAAACTAGAAAGAGCAAGAAAGGAGCATTTTTTGTGGAATCAACGTTAAATAATGTTAATAAAGTTTCAACCACGTGTCTGTGTGAAAGTATGACGACACTGTGACTGGATTGTAATCATTTTCTAGACCCTTTCATTTCATTTGTCGAGAGGATTCTTTACATCCTGTGTGTGTGTGTGTGTTTATAGGTCACATATTCAGGCTTTAAAAAAATTGGGTTTTTTTCTTCTTCTTATGTGTTGTTGAGTCAAAGTTATGATTCATTTAATATCACATTTTTAGTCGTGATATAAAGTAGCAATAATTGTCACAAAATCAGACCGAAGAGTGAACTTTGAACTGTGACGCATTTTGAAAATTTGAAACATTTTGAGTGGTTTTTGCTCAGGTGTGTTTAAGATTAAACTCCAGATTGCATTTATTCTCGTAGCCTCTGTAAATCCTGTACGTTTTAACATCGTCGTGGAGAAAAGCAGCCGAAATGCTCTGTGTTCTCAGGGTAATTCAAATTAGCGACAGTAGCACCGTAACCAGCGTTATATACTGGAAATGATAAAAATCACCGACAGTTCACCTGGTGTTTGTTACACATTCACACCAGTCAACACAGATTAACGCAACGACTGAAATTATAATACAGAAATAAGAAAAATCTTATAACACAAACTGAATTTGAGTTTCCTCAGTAAATAGTCGCTCACGTCCGTCCTCGGCATCGCACCACACCGCTACCACAGATTATTAATCCACTGCCGGAGACTGAATTAGATCTCGGCACGATAAAAAGGTGCCGCGTTCAGCTGACCCTCTTGTGTGCACAGATGTGTGTCGCAGTAATGGCTTTATGGTTTAATGCATGGATTAGACCTATGGAACAGCTGGGGTGAGCCGTTCTGAATCAGCTGTACATGTTCAAGCGTCGCCTCGCTGACCCCTGATTTAAGCCTCGCTCATCACACTGACAGCGGCCGTAAATGTGAAGGAATCTTCTTTTTTTTTCCTCCTTTTATTGCAGCTCTTTATTTAGTATGAGGCGTAGTGTGCTGCAGATTTACTGCACTTTAAAGCCTGTCACTGTTATTCTTTAAATATGACGTTACATTATGGATATTTCAGCCACAAAATCAAATCCAGTCACTGGTTTAAAGGTTGTGGTTGATTGATTGATTATAACTATAGTAAAAAGACTGAAATAGTGCCACTGATATTGTACTGCAGTGGTTCACAAACCTTTCACACATTCGACCTCCTACTCTCACGCACTTACAGCAGCTAGAAGAAGAAGGAACGTGTGTGTAAACCCGCCGTCGCTCCCACATTTAGCAGAATTATCTCTCACAAAACAGATTCATTTACCGACATTTTCAGTGAGCAACACCAGCTCTCGTCTGAAAACACAAACATATTTCGTTATGAATCCACTTGAAACTGTTCTTCCACAACTCACACACCCACAGGTGTCAATCAATTTATTTTGAACACTAGAGGGCAGCATATATACTGGAACCTCAGCGTGTAGCCTGTGTCTATTTAGACGCCAGATTCAAAATGTGATCCGGCTGTTTTTATTTTTATTGTCGACGTACCTACGACGTCACTTTGCGTACTTAGCGTCTGTAGCATTTGGACTCACGATGACGCGATTATTTGTGTCTCAAAGTGTTTTTGTTCCTCTTTAAATTGCAAACATGAAGCCAAGTCACAGAAATAAACGTTCGAGGAGGTCAGACAACTTTCAACATCGCTCCAAATGTATGTTTCTGTTTGTTTGTTTCGCTCTGAACGCAATAAAAAAAAACTCAAACTTTAAACTTGCTATACTAACAGGCGGCTAATGGCTACATCGGACGCTAACTGGACACCGGTTAAAGGGCAATAAAAATGTGGGGCGTGTACTCACCATGTACTCACTGAAGCCAGAGCAGGGACAGAAAGTCAGGTGGTTTCTAAAATGAGAAACAAATAAAAGTGAGTAAAAGAATGTGAAACAAAGAAGTCAAATATGACAAAAATAAGATAAAGAGCAGGAATGTCACTCATCACACTAACGACGACACTCATTTAATCCACTGTTTTTTTCTACATCATGGATATCTTTTCTTTTTAGTCTCTCGTAGCCGAGAACCCGAGCGCTCGGCAGATTAACAGCTCGTAAAAACTGCACAGTATATTCCACAAACATCTGTGGAAACCATCCAGTTTGATATTTCACTGCATTCATTGGCAAAGTAAAGATCTGAGCTTTGAGTCAGGAGTTGAATATCTGGTAATGAATAAAACGTGTGATGAGCAGAGAGAGAGAGAGAGAGAGAGAGACTCCAGGCTTCAGACCTCGCTGCCTTTATCTTAACGGCCTTTATAAAAATAAGAAAGGTCCTCGACCTTTCTGCCAAACAGGACTTTTACCTCCTTTTTCTTCTTTGTCAAACGTGACAGCTTGAAAACGTAGAGCTGCTTTTCTCTGTCCAAATCACTTCTTAAATCTTTTGAGAACATTAATGAAACATTTGATGGTGAAAGTTGTGTTCCAGAAATGTGAAACTGTGCTTGAAAGGGTTTTTATCTGCTGCTTTATAACAGGAATGTCACGTGTCCCAGAGAGCGGGAACAATGAAGGACATGTTTTCACACTTGCCCTGGCTTCATGTCATCTCTTCTCCTTTCCTTCAGGGTTTCTTAAAGGATTGTCCCAGTGGAACGCTGAACGTGGAGGAGTTCAAGAAGATCTACGCCAATTTCTTCCCCTACGGCGACGCCTCCAAGTTCGCGGAGCACGTCTTCCGGACCTTTGACACCAACGGCGACGGCACGATAGACTTCAGGGAGTTCATCATCGCCCTGAGCGTGACATCGCGGGGGAAGCTGGAGCAGAAGCTGAAGTGGGCGTTCAGCATGTACGACCTGGACGGAAACGGGTACATCAGCCGAGACGAGATGCTGGAGATCGTGCAGGTGAGCAAGGGCGACGTGGACAGAGACGCGGTCAGAGGCGCGGTCAGAGGCGCGGTCAGAGACGCGGTCAGAGACGCGGTCAGAAACCAGGAATTCAAGCAGAAAATCTAACACAGGGAACAGAAGGGCAGAGGAGCACATGAGGAGAGGGAGACAGGTGTCATCCATGTGGGCGGAGACGTAATCACAAGGGCGGGAAACTTGACAGGAAGTGGGGGAATAGACACATACACTTCAGAGTAAAACAGGAAGGACAGAAAAACCTGACTTTACACTGCTTCTACTCCCGGAGCCAAAAACCCACAAGATTCCACACGCGGCCGTAAACACAACAAACACTTCCTGTCACCCAGTGACACAACTGTGTGAACCATAACATTTAAATTCCTTCAAACTCAATTCACAAACAAGAGGATCGGGAATATTAAACACACCTGTTTTTTAAGAATAACAGGAAATTCCTCAATCTTTTACAAACACACATGGTGTCGTTTAGCGAGAGGCAGAGGACCTTTAAATCCACTGCTATGCTTTTATTCTGAAAGAGCTAATATTATACACTTTAAATGGACAACGACAAGAGTGCACATGATAACTACTCGGTAACTTAATTAACCTAGAATACATTTGTTTAATTACGTAGCGATGGAACGGAGTTTAGGTGCATGTGTTCACGCTTCAGGGTTCTCGTGGATTAGTGAGTTAAATTTAACGAGAATTTATCCCTGGGTGTGCAGAACACTGGGATTATCCTCAAGCTCATTAAGGCTATGCACCGTTGGATGACAGAGGACGGGTTTGTTTTACAGCACAATGACCAGACACGCCGTCCTACTCCAACGTCAAAGTAATCAAGAACATCTCGTCTCTTTAGTCATTTCAAAGTGTGGAAACTATATTTTAGACACCTGAGAACGAGATCTGAAGAACGTGCTCACCAAATGAACCTCTTCTGTCTGGAACCATTCACGCTCCTGCACCAGAGTCCACAGAGCACACGTGTGGGTCTTAAGCTGAAGGTCTATTGTTTGTGTCTTTGAGAACCAAATAATTCAAATACTGAAGTCTCAAAATAACACATTATAAATTAAATGAGTGATGGAGGCAGCTGTGGGCAGTTTCTAGTGGGTAAATGCTGTCTAATGGAGAGAGAAACACAGATTTTATTAGTTTAATGGCTAAAAGATTTTATCATAAGACGACATCTGAACATGAGCCATCAGCGCTGATTGTGTCTGATAGTGGATCCGGTCCAGACGCCTGGCGCCTCGGTATCTACGGAGGGAGTCTTTGTTAGCGCTTCATCGTGAGTTATGGTCGTTAATATGTGAGTAAGAAAAGTTAAACCTGGACTATCCCTTTTAGCTTTTCCTCACGAGTTAGAAAGGAATGGAGAAATGTTGAAAGACATTCATAAAAATGCATTTTCATGACCAAAAAAACAAGTAACTTTCATTTCCATGTAATGGATCCGACCAGGTGCACGTCCTTTTTTTTTTTTTTGTGAGGTAATAGAAATGTTCTTGTCCGAAAGACAAGAACGATAAAGCTGATGTGTTTTTACTTGAAAGCGGAGGAAGTCGAGGCTGACTGTCGGCTGCATCTTCCCTCCTCCACACTATGTGACAGCGCTCTATAATGTAAGAGATTTCCAGGAGGATGTAAGCTCCGTCTCACGAGCAGAGGGGACGGACTCTGTGTGTGTGTGTGTGTGAGACAAGTGTCACTAAATCACGTGCACATCAGCGTCGTGGAAGCTACAGCCACAGCTGACTGTAGCTGTGTGTCCAGGCCCAGTTTGAGTCCTCTCCCACTGATTCTCCTTAATGGGTCCCTGCTGGCTTTAATTCACTTATCTCCCTCTTCTCTCTCCCTCCCTCCCTCCCTCCCTCCCTCTCTCTCTCGCTGATTCCGTCTCTCAGGCCATCTATAAGATGGTGTCGTCTGTGATGAAGATGCCAGAGGACGAATCCACGCCAGAGAAGAGGACGGATAAGATCTTCAGGCAAATGGACCTCAATAATGACGGTGAGTGGAGGAACTGGACAACGTGGGCGAGTGAATGTGCAGCAGAGAGTTCGAGGAGGAGAATTTAGATATAAATAATTCTTAATATATATAATAATAATTCTCTCTCATCTTTTATTTTAGATCTTTCACATATAAACAACTGACTTCTGAGTCTTTTCCGCGTCGTCCATATTTACTAAATGAGCGGCCGTGAATATTGATTTCTTTCATTTTTCATTATTTACGAGACTCCGAGCCACGCTCAAACTCAAGAAATATCCCTATCAAAGTCTCAGTGGAAACCACTTAAAAGACGTTAAGACGAAGACGAAAAGCTGGGATCACTGAAGTAAGTAAGAGGTTCGTCCTCTGGGGAGCATGAGCGTCTCACTTCAGACAGCGACATCCAGGCGTAGTGAAGATCAGACGACAGACGACTCTGAAGAGTCCAAACAACTGTGTTCACGAGGAAAGAGGTCAAGGAGAAGTCATTTAGGATGTAGACTTTAGTTATTATGGGACAGCAGACGGTCTGCTGATAGGAAACTACAGTAAAAAACCCGCTCCCTCACTAACAAAGATGGCAGAATTATCTACTAAATAAAAGTTACAGGTCATTCCTCTCCTTTGCATTCAGAGAATTCCCACAACTCGATTATTCGTCGATTACTAAATGAATCGTCAACTGTTTTGATCATCGATTCATCGTTGGAAGCTCTTCTCATGATTAAAACAAGATTTCTGATAGTTTCAGCTTCTTAAACATGAATATTTTCTTCGTTTCTTTGCTCCAGAAGACAAAGAAATCATTCAAAACATTCAAAAGTGACATTTGACGTCATCATTTCCAGGTTTGACGAACACTGATCGACATTTTTATAACATTTTCTTTTTGGTTTTATGGACCAAGCGATGACGGGAAAATAATGGTTAGTTGCAGCTAAAGATGTGACTTTCACAATAAAAGTCCAGATGAGACATGACATAAGTAAGTTAAATAAAGCAGGTCATTGGTCAGTTTTTGTCGTTCATCCACTGAAACCATGTTCTTACTCTCTGTCTGTTCCTCTGAAGGCAAACTGTCCCTGGAGGAGTTTATCAAAGGTGCCAAAAGTGACCCGTCCATCGTGCGGCTACTCCAGTGCGACCCCAGCTCTGCCTCGCAATTCTGAACTCCCCGCCCCTCCCCATCATCATCATCATCATCATCATCATCATCATCCTCCTCTCCTCCTCCGTTGCTCTTAAACCGGTCACTGAAGTCGATGCATGATGGTTCTCATCTCTCTTATCATCTTTCTTTTTTTTACGGTTGTTGTTGTTGTGGTTGTGTGCGAGGATGGAGGAGGGGCTTAAGAAGAGTCATCGCTCGTCATTTTGTGTTTGTTGCTTTGATTTTTATATTTGGGAAAGATGAAGGGATGAGTCTACGCTCACGGATGGACCAGCGCTCCATCCCGTGTCTCTCTCTCTCTCTCTCTCTCTCTCTCTGGAGCATCATGTTTTCAGGGAGCTCGTGATTTGTTATTTTTTGTTTTCCGTGTCTGATTCACGTTGTATATCATGTACATAATATATGTGTCTGTATAATGGATCATACCACGATGTATGATGGTGCACCACACGCTGGCATTCCACAGGCAGTATTATGTAGCGTAGCTTCCTGGTGTGACATGAAAGGCCCGACATTTTATTTATTTATTTATTTCTTTAGTATCTACTCACATTTTATAGATTTGTGTATTTTTTTTTTTTTTTCATTTGTACATAATATGTTCCTCCATTTTATTGATTTCCTTGTTGATTTTTACACATGCAAGTGTTTGCCGAGATGACCACGTCACAGTTTACAGTCACAGAGAGGAGGAGGAGGAGGAGGAGGAGGAGCAGGAGATCATGTTGATCTCTTTTTGAGAAGCAGAAGAAAGGAAGGAATAAATATGAGGTTCTTGTCGATCCGTGGCACCAGTAGCACATTATGGTTTGTTTCTAAAAAGTGTGGCCGTGCATTAGGCTCATGAATGTGGACGCTGGAGGCTGAACTTTGACAGTATTACCATGTTGTGCTGTTTCCTCATTTCTAAGTATTTGAAAAACAAAAGACGAGCAGTAATCTTAAAGAGTCCTCACCCGTCACTATACTGCATGTTCCTACGAACCAGACGACGACGACATCCACAAAACCAGTTAAAACGCACAGCCCCGCTCCCCAACAAACCCTCACCCGTCTCCCTCTCTCTCTCTCTCTCTCTCTCTTGTCCTCTGAAAGACAGGAAGATTCACTAAGGGCTTGTTCATCACTCTCTCTCTAGCTGAATGCTTTTATAACCTCGCGGATCAGTCTGCTCACAGAGAACCATTCACTCCCCCACGTTCCACTCAACACTCAAGAACCCAGATTCTCGCCTTGATTTGGATCATTGTGGTAACTGGACAGTTTCAAAGAGAGGACAAACTAAGCTTAACTGCCGTGCACATGTAAGCAGAGTCACTGGCTGCAGCCGCGCCAGCAACACTGTCACACTGCTGCTGCTGCTGCTGCTGCTGCTGCTGCTGCTGCAGCAGAGGAGGAGATCACTGTCGCCATCTTCTGTTTCAGGAGATTAAACACACAATTCAGTCTGTGACTCAATAACACAGTTAAAGTAAAATCACTTTAGGCTCATACAAGTACTGTGTGTATTCTCCTCTCAAGTATATCTCATACTTTGCTTTGCTTAACTTGTATTCGGCATTGCTATAGCTATGTTATAGATTAAGACTTTAATTATACTCAAGGATAAGTTTATGAATAAGTCGTTAAAATGAGCTCAAACCTGAAAGAACTGCTTAAGAGTTAGTATATTAACAATAATAATAATAATAATGATGTAATAGCACTGGATATTATCCTTCTGCATAAGGAATCACTCTTGTTTATACGCGGCTAGATTGTATTAGTCAGGGATCCTACAGCTTCAAGCTTGAAGTTCAATTTAAGACTTTTTAAATTAGTTCGGTACAACTTCGCCCAAATGGTAATTTCAACATAAAACACGACTTTTTGATCCAACACAAAAGTTAGAATATCTAATTCCTGCTGTTGGTATCTGGCTGAAAACCATTTGATTGGTTCTGCTACTTCCTGTTTAAGTCTTTTGAAGGAGGGATTTAGGACCTAGATTTATGAATTCAATGCCTTTTAAGACTTTTTAAGGATCTGCAGGAACCCTGTTAGTGTTTCTGAATACTTACAGCAATTAGCACATTTAATTTAGGCCATAGCTGAGTTACACGTCCACCACTCCTTAGAAAAACTAACACTGATTGTCCTCCTTTATATATTAAAATAAAATAAAATGGGAAAACCAAGACGAATTCAATCCAGGTTATTTCCATAAAGAAGAGTTCACTTCACACACTGTGGAATAAACAGCAACAGGAGGAGAAGAATGAAGTGTTCGTCGTCCCAGACTTGATGCAAAAACACGTCATTTAAGTCCCAGAACAAGCTGACATACATCATTAGTCACTTTCCTGCCTCACACACTGAATCGTGTGCAGCCGACGAGGACGTAGTCGTGCTGGTGCAGCTGCATCCGCGTGTCAGACTGATCCGAGGTCAACTCAACCAAAACGTTTGCACAGGAGCTTCCTAACCAGCCGCATCTCTGCTTTGGGGGAATCCTTTAGTGTCACTGCCTTCTGCTGGTAGGATAAGGAACAACGTTTGCTCCCCCAGCCCCGCCCCCACCACCACAAGATTTACTACAGCTGAACCCTTTTCTATTGTCACTGCCTCCGATGACCTGGTCTGTTTCGTTGGATAAATATGACCGTTTCTTCCCTTCCTTTCCTCCCTGACCTCTTCCCTTTCCTTTCCCGTTTTTCTGTTGCATGAAAACCTCACGTGAGGATGTCATGTTTGTTGGATCTGAAATTGAAATATATGTGTTTCAAAGCTGCACCGTGTGGACTGCGTCCTCATTTCTGCTCGTCGGTGATGTGTATGTTGAGCCTTTAGGCCCACGTCTGACATCACTGCGGTCAAACCAATTATTTTTCCAGTTTCTCAAGACTCACACGAGGTGCGATCGACATACTGTACACCTGGCACGACGTGGTAGAGCGTGTTTGTAGTCACCTGTCAGTGTGTGTGTGTGTGTGTGTGTGTAACCAGTCATACCTGTTAGGTCACCATTGAAAATTATTATTATTTTTCCTCACTTCCACTTTGGTTTCACTTCAGAACACAAGGGCTGTAGTTTTTTTGAATAAAAACTTTTATTTACTATGGCAATAAATACAAAATCTTGGAGCACTAGTTTCACGTGAAACTAGACGATAAACACACTAAAAAATGCAAACGTGAGGTTCAGAGGAGAAAAAAACGGTGGATTCTGTGCTGTTGTGGTAACACTTTCATATCTACTGATCAATTAGGTTCAATCAAATAGCAATCATCAGCAATCAAATAAACCAGGGCCTAACTACAGCCAATTACTCATAAAGCTTTTTACTCAATCAACAGCTAGAGCTGCATGCTCACAAGTGAGGATTGGCCTCAACTTTCTGTTGTGAGCATGAAACCACAAAAACAGACACGCACGCACACATTCACATCACTGGTTTCACACACACACACACACACACTCACTGTAAATCTTATACATCCGGTTCACACACGCTGTTGTCCTTCAGACGTTCCGGCTAAATCCAGAAGCTGGACCTCTCCAGCGTACCTCTCTCCAGCAGCTGATGTTGCTCCGGTGCACTCTGCTGGCTGCTGGGCCTCGAGTCTCTGCCGGACCTCGAGTCTCTGCCGGACCTCGAGTCTCTGCCGGACCTCGAGTCTCCGCCGGACCTCGAGTCTCCGCCGGACCTCGAGTCTCCGCCGGACCTCTCCCTGTGCGGCGGGTGAAGAGGCCGTCTCTCAGCGGGCGGGAGACTCTGGTACAGACGTGGAGGATGCTGTGGAGGGGGAAGAGGTCTCTGCTGCTGCTGCCGCTGCTGCTGCTGCTGCTGCTGCTGCCTCGGAGGCGCGGCGCTTCGTTGCGGAGGTTCAGCGTAGCGTGTCGGGGGTGCGTTGCTGCGTCTCGGCGGTTCAGAATAGCGAGAGGGGGCAGCGCTCTCAATAGGCCGGACCACGTTGATCTACGTAAAAACAGACAATACTTAAGTGTTTTAAGGAAACACGGTGATAATGTAAATCTGAAAGAAGGAAATACAGCTACAGTGTTTATTTACAGTGTATAAAACAAATGTACAAATATAAATAGACTATATCCACAAACTAATTACACAAAACCAGCTGACACTTGTTTCTAGACTTCACTCACAAACTCCACATGAGACTGAGACAGAAAAGCCTTTTGTGTATATTTCGACCAAAAAGTCGTTCAAACTTCCTCCAAATCATCGCGGGGCCCCGCCCACTGCTCCGTTGTCTTCCAGAGACACGAGCTTCCCTGGAAGTGGCGTTTTTGCTGCATTTATCTTATCTTCTCGCTCAAAACCGTGTATCGTGTGCTATCTCATAAAGATCAACTGAGACGGAGCTTCTACTGGTGTGAATGTGAGGGAATGAACAAGAATAAAATAGCATCATGTGATCTGTGATAAACAGCTGATTGTGAACAAACAAGTCACACAGTTGGATCAAGTTCTAGACAACTTTAAGGGAAGAAATGTAAATAACTAACCATTTATTTTATGGTGGTCTCCTGAAAAGACAAAAGTCTGGTGGCGAGTTGGGCGTCCCCTGAATTCCGGAACAGAATAGAACAGACGGAGAGCTTGTAGAAGCTAAATCCACCACGCAGCTACTGTTGTTTACTTCTGCTTTTGCATTTATGTAACGTGATGACGATTTAAAGCGATCTATCGCTCATCTTTCATTCAGTGTCTTGCCCAAGGACACATCCGCATGTAGGTTAGCCCAACCGACATCTTTGAAGTTGAAAGAGGACTCGCTCTACCACCGAGCTAAACGCCGCTCCGAGTGCTCGCCGCCGTTTGTTGAGAAGTGTTTCGACGCAGACGTTTAGATCTCACGGAGTCAAACAGCAACATTGTGCTGGTAAACAGAGTCGTCTGCAAAGGTTGGAAGTTTGAGTGTAAACACAACAAAGTGAATTCTCCCGCTCAGTTTGACTCGCCCGTGTTAAGGATAAAAAAGTCATGTTACATCATTTCTGTTCACTGAAACCAGAGGCATAAAAATGATAATAATAATAATGATAATAACAGCCGCTCAGTGTCTCACCGCTCTGCCGTAGTCTTTGGGTGTTTTCCTGTTAGTGCAGCAGGACAGACCGAGGAATCTGACGCACACAGCAAAGCACTGGGCACAAAACACCATCTGGACGACGCAGGTCACGATCAGAGGCAGCCACAGGATCAGAGTGGTGCTCTGAGGAGGGAGAGAGAGACGCAGTTAGTCACCAGTCACCAGATGAACCATCCAAAACACAATTTAAGGCAAGAGTACTCAGCGGCCTCACACAGATGGAGATACGAGTGTGGGTAACGATGCCACACACAAACATATTCTTCTGTAGTGATGCAATAAACACAGCAGCAAACCATGGGAACACGGCGAGCAGCGTGTGTCAGAGTAAAAGGGAAAAAACAAAAAAACAACAGAGCTGCCTTTGATCGCTGTGGGAACCCCGCGGTGAGAAAAAGGCAAAGACACGCAACTGGGAGAGAATTTCACTGAAGCTCCAAAGATCCTCAGACGATGCAGGAGCTGCAGCAGTAACATGAAAGTCACTTGAAGCGAGTATAGATGATGATGGAGTGATGGAAACCCACAGGCAACAGATGGTGCTTGTGCAGGGGTCGCTACATATCAGGTGCAGACGTGACAGAAAGGCTCAGTCGCTCTGTCTGGTTCTGTGATATTCTGCTCGATCTCTGTAGACTTTAAGTGCACAGTGGACACTGGCAGCGTGACGACCTTTGTGTTTATATGCATTTTAGAGTCTAGGTGGATCCTGGTCATGCTCACACACACACACGGCAGCCATTAACTGACATGTCTGTTTATATTCTGAAGTCACGTTTCTGTATCTGTGAGATCCCAAATCCCTGAAACCGATTGATTTACAAAGGTCATTGTGCTTGTGGTCACATCGAATCAAAAGAGACACACACAGAGCTCAAGTTCCACCTTTACACACACACACACACACACACACACACACACACACACACACACACACACACACACACACACACACACACACACACACACACACACACACACACACACACACACACACACACACACACACACACACAGCTCAAGTTCCACCTTTACACACACACACACACGTTCGACATTCATGACTTGAGGGGACATTGCATTGACTTACATTCATTTCTTGGAGACTTACTCTAACCTTAACGTTATGGGGACTTGCTTTTTGTCCCCACAAGGAGGACAAGTCCCCATAATGTGACTGTGTAAACAGTTTAGGTCCCCACAACATTAGTAATACCTGGACACACGCACACGCACACACACACACACACACACTGCCTTACGCACGCGCGCCGCCGCGCACGCGACACACGCACACACGCACACACGCACACGCACACCCACACCCCCGTTTCACTCACATAGATACGGGTGGGGTCAAAAGGACACTCGTTGGTGATGCTGGAGTAGCCAATGGCGTCGGGGAAGCGGCAGTGAGTCAGGAGGCTCCGCCCACCGTGCATGATGGCCCTCACCACAGACACGCCGAGTCCAATGGCTGAAGCTGCCGCCACGAGCGATGCGACCAAACTGACGATGAAAAGCGTCCACGTCTGCGACAGAGAAGATTCATTCATGAGGAAATGGAAAATATTATGAAACATAGAAGTCTTTTTCCTTATCATCCAGGTTTCCTTCTTAGGCTTTGAAAACAACTGTAAACGTCTCACTGTCAAGTTTCAAAACATGTTAAAGTGCAGGATAATATCTACTCACTTACGCTTCAAAGTCTCCATAAAAAGAAAGTCTGATAAATACGTCAGAAAAAATATCTTTATTATTCTTATGTTGGTCACACAAAATAAGACATTTAAAGTTGTGTTGAACAATTCTTTGATTAATCCCACATACGCTAACCTGAAGAACCTTCTGTACATTTTAAATCCAGATTAAAGAAAACGACTTAACCGTTTGATTTATAGATAATCTCCTAACATAAAGGAGAATTTATTGGCAGTACAAATATAGATATCACTATATAAGAATCACTTTCTTTTAAATTGTTACACACATACAAAAAATATAGGTTTTCAGGGGTTTAAAAATGAACCAGTACGAATTATCATTCGGTTAAAAAGCCAAAAACATATTTATTTATAGTTATTTTGTTAGTTTAACAAAGCACAAATGATCACTGAGCTGAAACACAGATCTATGTCCAATTATATTTTAATAGAAGAGCAAATGTTTCTTTAGGTTTATATATATATATATATATATATATATATATATATATATATATATATATATATATATATATATATATATATATACATACATACACACTAGGGCTGAAAGATTTACTCCAATAATCGATTATTAAACACTTGCTTAATTCATCGTCAACTATTTCAATGCTCATTTAATCAGTTTGAGGGTTTTTTCATTATTAAATCAGTCCCCATCAGATACTGAATATACTCCCTGTACTATAAGTGTACTTGTATGCATGTGTAAATAATCAACTTTCTAATACAAATCATTAGTTTATGCAGCCTTACAATAAGCCTTTTATATGGACTTCAGGTAAGGGCCTTTATGGAGTTCTTTCTCGCCTTTTTGAAAGGAAGGCGTGAGCCGAGGAGGAAGAGGAGGAGGAGGAGGAGGAGGAGTCACCATGAGATGTCACTAACTCTTACACCTAAACGTTAAAAACACAACTATTTAAATGTGACCTCTGTTCATGATGCAGTGGGAGTGACTTTAACTGAACCTCAACTAAACTCAGCGTTCAAAGCTATCAGTGACGCACGATTGTGATTCACGATAAAAAACATTAAAGCTATTGTTTATGGAGTTTACAGAAGGCGAGAGCGTGGGCACACAGAGTCTACACAGCGTCGCCGCGTCGTGACGATTGGGCATTTAAATCGAAACCTGATAAGAGCAAAAAAGACAAGTTTCCCCAGAGATCAGCAGCTCCAGCCCAACACTTAATAATAATAATAATAATAATAATAATAATAATAATAATAATAATAATAAAAAAGAGGAGTGTTGAGATTACGTTATTCATCTCATATGAAGCATGAAATAAATGACAAAGAGACAGAGGAGGAGGGAACCTGCATCCTGTCTGCCCTGCCCTGCCAGATCCTCAGCTGCTCGCTGCAACAAAAGCCAAACTGGGAGTGGTTTCTGGCGGCAGGTTTTTTTACTTTATTCAGATGGCTGCCTCGTCAGTCTCGTCTGAGAAAGGTGACAGCTGACTGAATAAACAGAGGAAAAGCCATGCTGTATGACAGGTATGAGGGAGGGACCGGAGGGTTTTAATGAAAAGTGTAAGGCAGCTGGAAACAAGTGTCTGTGCAGGTAAACAGATTATTAACTGTCATATAAGAGAGTCGGGAGGGGATCGGCAAGATCACACGTTCACAACATTCAAAGGAAGTATCAGGAAAACACAAGCGATACCGACCAGAATTCTGCTCCTCTTGTTTTTGGACAGAACAATGGCCACGATGCCCACAACTATTCCCTGCAGAGACAAAGACAAACGCAGCTGAGAGACGAATACAAACCTGACAAAAAGACAATTCAAAGAAACTCAAAGTCCCGCTTCTGTCAACAGCTGCTGCGCTATCATCACAAGCACTTCAAATATGTATCTGTGTGGTTTTTCAAAGTTGTTTTTGTCGAGTCATGATGGAGAAGAAGCTTTAACTTCACACTCACTTCAGACGTTCACTTTGAAATACAAATATAGATATCACTATATAAGAATCACTTTCTTTTAAATTGTTACACACATACAAAAAATATAGGTTTTCAGGGGTTTAAAAATGAACCAGTACGAATTATCATTCGGTTAAAAAGCCAAAAAGATATTTATTTATAGTTATTTGTTAGTTTAACAAAGCACAAATGATCACTGAGCTGAAACACAGATCTATGTCCAATTATATTTTAATAGAAGAGCAAATGTTTCTTTAGGTTTATATATATGTATATATATATATATATATATATAAATATACATACACACTAGGGCTGAAAGATTTACTCCAATAATCGATTATTAAACACTTGCTTAATTCATCGTCAACTATTTCAATGCTCATTTAATCAGTTTGAGGGTTTTTTCATTATTAAATCAGCTTTTTCAGTTTCTTAAATGTGAATATGTTCTGGTTTCTTTGCTCCATGTCACAAAGAAATCATTAAAAGTCAACATTTTTGGTTTTATGGACAACACATTTGAGAACGTCATCATTTACAGGTTTGAAAAACAACATTTTTCAACATTTTCTGACATTTTCTGGACCAAACTAGAGCTGCAACTAATCGATTAATCTGGCGATTATTTTCTCGATTAGTCGTTTGGTCCATAAAATGTCAGAAAACCTTAAATAATGTTGATCGGTGTTTGTCCAACCTGGAAATAATGATGTTCTCAAATGGTCCACAAACCAAAATGATTAACATTTAATGATTTCTTTGTTATCCAGAGTAAAGAAATGAAGAAAATACTCACATTTAAGAAGCTTAAACAATCAGAAATCTTGTTTTAATCATGAAAAAAGCTTCAAACCGATTAATCGATTATCCAAAAAGATTAATAATCAAATCGTCGTTTAACTGTTTCAGCTCTAGACCACACTATTTATTTATTTTATATAATTCCAATCTGCACCATGACTGCAGCACCTGGGACACGCGTGTGTGTCAAATTCACTTAATTTGCGACGTCAAAAATGTTTGTTCTCATTGTGTCTAAGCAAACGCGACGACAGGCAGCTGGTTTCCTCACATTCAAACATCTGAAAACAAACAAACACAAATCAAACACGAGCCTCTGGTGTTTTATGACCATGGTGTTTTATGGTAAACAGTGATTCTAATTTTAATTCAAAATGAATGTTAACATTAAACAAAATGTCCATATCTTATCAAATCACTCCATTGTAAAAAGTATCGCGATGCAAATTCTTCTCGCCGTGTGCGGTGCATTGCTTTCATTCTAGGAATTCTTGTGCAGACACAGACTGACGATGGAAAACTTTCTAAAGTGTCGTCACAGACTCACCACCAGGCCAGAGGTGAGAGCCACTACATTGGAGATGGCATACTCCATGGCCCGCGCCTGCTTGTGGAGGTTGATGTGTCTGAGCACCACGCCGTGCACCAGAGCTCCCAACAGGAAGTTGACGTGGCCGATGAGGACCATGCACAGGCCCATCTTCATCAGGGCCTTCGGCTCCTCCAGCCTGGAACAACACACTCCTGATGGGAGCAGGAGGAAGAGGAGAAGAAGCGAGTGTTAAAAGGCGTAGGTAGTTACGTCATCCACGTGCTGCAGTTCACGTTGTATTGATCAGAGATGCACAACAGTGCGGTCACAAAGATGTCACCTGCATTAATGATTAGCTGCTGAGCACATAACTACAGGACAGGCGGTGCAAACTGGTCAAACTGACATGTTTTACTGGAAACAAGTGTTGCTTTGAAAAATAAAGCAAACTTCCAAACACTGAAATCCAGAGTATTGTCGAAATCTGAGCTCAATTTGACCCGACACGTACATACATACATATTTTTTTACATATACTTAGACGACAACGATCCAGCAAACAAGACACGACTGTCACAGAATCATTGTATCGTGATATTACTGGTATCGTGGACCATGTATCGCGTATCGTATCTGGTTCCAACCAAAACAGAGAACGTTCTCTAAAAGGTTGCATGAAGGTTGTGACAAAGTAATGTTCTGGGAACACAATGTGTAACCAGAAACTAACGTTAGGGTAACGTTAGGAAAACTTGTTCAACCACAAGAGAGCGTATGGGGGGAACCTTCAGGGAACTTCACCGCAACCAGAACGTTCTGGAAACCAAAAGAGAACTTTCTATAAAAAGGTTGTATGAAGGTTGTATAAAAGTTACATTAGGGGAACTTTCTGGGAACTTTTAGAGAACATTCTCTGAAGGTTGTTACAAAGTAACGTCCTGGAAACCAAATGTGCAACCAAAAGATATCTAGGGGAACGTTAGGTAAACTTTCCACCTTCAGGGAACATTCCCGCAAGCAAAAGGTAACGTTCCCAGAACGTTCTGGGAACCAAAGATTGTTAGCTGGGATGTCACTTAAACAAATACCTGCCAACACAGACTGAAACAACACACGTGAAAATAAGATGGATTTTAACAGTGTGGCACAAAGTGATGTTGGTGTTAAAAAAGAGTGAGAATTTACACATTATATCAATATTTAGAAAACTATCAAGACTAATAATCAAACAAATGTGTTATTATTGTTAGACACCATCACTTTGACAATTAAATCTACACAAAAACGGTTCAAATCACCCAAAACACCAAAGGAGCGAGCGTTCATCAACATCCACGGTGGTGGCTCACGAGCCTCAGCGCGCGCTACCACACCCGAACAAACAAACAAGCAAACAAACGTTGACACAAACACAGGTGTACAGGTTTCACACACTAAATAAACTCCTCAGGTGAGTCGGTTACCTGTGCCAGGCATGGCTGTCAAGTCACCATCCGTTTAAAGTCCACAGACGAGTCTTCAGCGTGGACTTTTTTTCCCTGCGCGTCCCGTCGTTGTTCTCCTCCGAGCTTGATAAACCTGTCAGTCACTCTCACACACACACACACACACACACACACACACAGGTGACAAACGCACTTCCGCTCACACACTTCAAAATAAACTCTCACCTTCTAAGGAGACGTTGTATGACACACGAGCTGCGGGGAAATCATAATAGTGTAACCACACAGATGAAAACATGAATAAAATGACGTCAAAAATTGGTCAAGAAATGACATTGTTTCTCTTAACGCGTGAGAGTCTTAGGCCTAAATATTACCGTTTACAACGTGGAAGCTTTGATGCTTTTATTTTGAAACTATGAGGGGATAATTTGCTGTTGTCTGTTGGCTTTACGATAACTTTTATGAGCGCAGGTGCACGTGCTGCTAACACGGAAGTGCATCATCCACCTGCAACTACAGCAGACACCAAAACAAAAGAAATCCACTTATATTATAATGATGAATGATAGCGAATTTATATAAATAAAGGTTCATTCATGTATTTTCTGTAAAGGTTATATTGAAAGAAACAATATGATAAGAAGCCTTATGATTAATGTTGTGCTTATTTTAGCCAATGCTTCTATTATGAAATCCAAAATGTGCATTCACTGATGAAGTAACTTATTTATTGATTCATTAATTGTATTGTTTATATAAATATAATTTTTATAGTTTATGGTTTTTCATTATTGTTTTATTTAATTAGTGAGTTATGTCACTGTACGTGTTTCAAACTACATTTTCTAAATTGTGTTGTCGTGTTGATTATATACACATTGTTTGTTTCACTGTTTTCAAAAGCCTTACAGTTTAAATAAAAAGATTTGAATACATATATGTACTAGTGCTTAAAAACAAAACAAAACCTTCTATGTGGTCACCCACTTTTTAGATACAATATAAATCGAGCAGAAAAGAGCAGATTTGTGCATAAGACTGTTTTCTGTAAAACCAGATAACCTGCCATTTCACACTATAATGTTAATAATATGCACAACAGGTCAGAAGCTGTACAGCATTAAAAAAAGGATCATGCAAAGTAGACTTTTGTTGTTACACAGTGCACAAGCACAGTTTCATTCAGTGACATCATTGACTTGTTTTCTGAAGGCTTTACTGCCACCAGGTGGAGAAATGGCGCCAGTAAATTTTCTGTGAAGAAAAACAAATGTTATTCTCAGTGCTTGTCTGAAATCTTTCAGGGAATAGAACGACAGCACATTTTCAAATTTTTCTTATGTTGACAATGGTTACAAATATATGAGCAGACCCTTCAATTTAAATGACCAAAGACATTTACGCTATCATTTTGTTTCGTTTTATAAACACACAATTGAGTTTCAGTAGGTTATCTGTTTGTTCTTTTTAAAAACCCTCTAGTTTTTGTTTTTAATATTGGAAAATGTTTTTTTCAATATTAGTTTTCGTTAACTATAATAACCTTGGTATCACATCTACTAGAGCTCCTTATTTACATTGTAAGGTTGCACCTTCATGGCCACACAGTGATGCAGCGGCTATCATTGTTGCCTCACAGCTGGAAGGTCACCGCAGACTCATCTTGGGAGATCTAACTCCCAACAATCACTGAACAGCAGTGGATGGAAAAATAAATGCACGTTTTCTTTTACAGTGTTTTTGAATATGGAACTTTAATGACAACCAGGGAGTGACAAACAACTCAGTCACACTAGTTAATCAAGTAGCGACATAATACAACAGTTTGACTGTCTGCTCTGGGTCTAACAGCTAAGGTGGAAAAGTAGACTGGCAGCCATCACAGTTCACGCGAGGGTGGACCCTTTTCGATGAAGTGTAGGCGGAGCCTCGACGTTTCAGATTCACCACTCGCGACGCAATCAGATACAGAACCTCACAAATGTTGAGCACAACACACGCAACAGACGCCCCGACCATGAAGTAGGTGAAGACGGTCTTCTCAGTGGGCCGGGACACAAAGCAGTCAACTAAATTAGGACAGGGACTGACGTCACACTGGACTCTCCTGGGCAGCTTGAAGCTATCGTAGATGTAGTGGAGCACGTAGAGAAACAGGATCTCAAAGGTGGTTTTGATGAACAGGCTCATCAGATACGTCCACCAGAGGCCGCCGTGCTTTTGGCCGGGGTTGTCATACAGCCGAGAGTCCTCGCCGTGCTTCCGCCGGTACTTGCGTTCCCGCTCTTCTCGGTAGGCCACGTGCAACACCACCATGAACGAAGGGCAGGTGACGAAGATGAGCTGGAGGGCCCACAGGCGAATGTGAGAGATGGGGAAGAAGTAATCGTAGCAGATGTTGGTGCAGCCAGGCTGGCGGGTGTTGCAGTCAAAGTGTCCCTGGTCGTCGCTCCAAACGCGCTCAGCGGCCACGACGTAGACCAACACGCGGAAGACGAACACCACCGAGAGCCAGATTCGACCAAAGGCAGTGGAGTACTTGTTGACTCCACTGAGAAGACCCTGAAGAAACTTCCAATCCATGAGTTCAGCTTCGTTTCAGGTCTTTTTGACCTGTGAGACGTTGAGAGGTCTGTCTTATACACGTTACAAACCACAGGACTAGAGGAGATTAAAGAGACCAAGGCAAAGTTAGTTCAACAACAAAAGATGTATCTAAAATCAACCATGTAGATTTATTTAAATTACCTCTCAAACTACCTTGAATCTTAACTACCTTACCTTAAGAGTTTTCACCTCAGTCCATCGCGTCCTCTCTTAGACTCGGGGGCAACTTCTCTCCTTCAGATGTTTTCCAATATTGACCGAGTAGAAGAATCTACTCCTGACCGTAATCTGGAGGTGTGGCTAGTTTTGGCATCCGCCCAGAGTTTCCCTCTGAACCTCCAGCCTCTTATGACAAACTCAGTTATCATCAGTTTATCTTCAAAGTGACACTTAGCAATTTAGCAGCTGTGGAGCAAAAAACAAGTTTCACCTAAATGAGTGAACAGAGACTCAGTGGTTAAGACCAGTTCTCTGTCTGCAAAAGAATTCATGGTTGCAAGTTCAACTCCAACCCTGGCAGGTTGTACTCAGTTCCCTTGTAAGTTGCTTTGGATAAACGCGTCTGCTAAATGACATGTACAAGTAAAAAAAAATGTAAAAAAATTACATAACGTGTGTGCAAATAACAAAGGTGACACGGCTTAAGGTGACTTCATATCAGTGCCATGAAGTGACGGCGACATGGAGATATGCTCCTTTGATTAATCAGGGCCACCACCTAACATTTATTTGTGCAAATGGTCCATTAGCGAACACCTGAGATACGAGGAGCCAGTGTCCCAACATCAGATTATCAAAAATATTCGTTTTTATCAGAATGTACAACAGGCACAGCCTTGTTAGCACACTGTACACTCAGTTTTATGATACGCGGCTTTACAAACCTGCACTTGTTCAGTCCTGACAGGAATGCAGGATTATTAATTACCATTAAGGTTGTCTGAATGTGGTGTAGGAGTGGTGAGTTTATCACCTTCTGTCAATAACGCTACTCCCATCGCATGATGATCATGTTTTTAATGATTATATTTGAAGATATAATCTAACATCTGAAAACATGTTGTTCATATTCAATCTACTCTCTACACATTTGTCTTCACAAAACACCTAAATAATGCACATGTCAGTTTAGGTAACACATTTTTTTTTAGGGATTAAAAATGGGACAACAGCAAATTCACAAAATACTCATTTATTTTAGAAAACACAGTACAATCATCTTCATCTTCATCTGTCTTTATTCCAGTGTTGTGTGTGCTTGACATTGTACATGCAGTTGCTGCCATGTCAACGTCTCTCAGGAGACGGCGATGCTGTACGCCGGGGCTGAGCTCGCTTTCTCCGATTTTCCGTCAAACATCTTGGCCGTCTCGGGGGCCGCTTCCTTGCGCAGCGAGTCTTCCTTCCCGTTTAGATGAGTTCTGGTCATCATTAAGGAGTTTTCCCTCGCGGAGGGAGACCCTCCTCCACAACACTCCCAGAACCTCTTCCCACACAGGTAGACGATCTCACAGAGAGTGAGGACGATGCACACAATGCTGGTCACCACCATGAAGACGGTGAAAATCCTCTTCTCTGTTGGCCTGGAGAAAAGGGGGTCAAACGTTAGAGGGAGTGCTGCGTTATTGCAGAACCATTGTGGTAAAGAAACACAGACGATCATTTAGAACGTCTTCTGTTCTTACCTGGCAATGAAGCAGTCCACCACATTCGGGCATGGGTCTTCACTACATTTGATGACTGGAGGGAAGAAAGTGGCCTCATAGATGTAGAAGACAAGGAAGACAAACAGAGTGTCCACCGCTACCTTGAACAGCAGGCTGAGGAAGTAGGTCCACCAGAGACCCCCTCGCTTCTTGCCCGTGTTGTGGTACAAAGGGGTGCAGTCTTCTCCGTGCTTCAGCCGGTGCTTGCGCTCGCGGTCTTCTCTGTAGGCCACGTGCAGAGTGACAAGGAGGGACGGGCAGGTGACAAAGATCAGCTGGAGAGCCCAGAGGCGAGTGTGGGACACGGGGAAGTAGTGGTCATAGCAGACGTTGTAGCAACCGGGCTGCCGGGTGTTGCAGTCGAAGTCCTTCTGCTCGTCGCCCCACACCTTCTCACAGGCCACCAGGAAAACCAAAAGCCTGAAAATGAAAACAATGGCCAGCCAGATACGACCTAATGCTGTCGAGTACTTGTTCACCCCGCTAAGGAGACCCTCGAGGAATCCCCAGTTCATGATGTTGTCTCAGATACTCGGCTGAACCCCCCACAAAGACTTAAAAAAAATATAAATATATAAACACCCCAGAATATGGGGCAGAATATATCAGCTGAGAGCTGGATAACAGACGGCTTGGACTCACTGATCTGAGCAAAGGCTCCTGAATATAGTTCTTATTACCGCTGCCTTCTTGGCACAGGTTAAAGGGGAGGGAGCAAAACTGGAGAAAGCAAACACAGAGAGAGCGAGACGCTACTTCACATGACTACAGTGTACACATGTTCATGGTTCTACAGGTTAAATGAATGAACATGACTTTGTTTGACAGTAAGTGCAAAGACAATTGGTAAACTCAAAGTGCCACTTGTCACTGATAAAATGATTTGTGTATTGTTTTGTATATCGTATCCAAGCATACTGTCCAGCACTCAGATGGGACTCCAGGACACTACAGGATCCAGTATTCCTTTGACTCTAGCTGACTGTGAAACAATAGAACCAGAGTTACTAAGCGATTACAATGAGGAAGGTCAGAGTTATACTTTATACTATAGAAATTGTACACCACTGAAAAGATGTCTATATTCTCATTCATACATGTCACAGTTCTCCAAAAGACATTGAATCTTACAGATATCTCATACAGTATTTCCTTTGCTGTCCTTATTCGACCATATATAACATTATTAACTAGGCTATTATGAGTTACATTGCATTCACTAAACCAGTCAATGTTACCAGTTTTTTACGGAAAATAAGCTTTCAATCAAAGCAAATGTCACATTATTATCACTTTTTTGTGTCCACAGTTGGAGTATCTGATTGCAATTATTTTGACTGAAATTGAAAAGTGACATGAGAGAATTTAAAATAACGACTGCAATATTTGTGATCTGTGAGATTATGTTCTTCTTTTAGTAGAATATGACGCATGTTTGTCAGAGCAGTTATTTTAATCTGAAAAGGTAATCTGACACACATTGAGGTTTTAACCAATATTACTGCATTTTGATCAAGTTTCAGTGAATTGTTCAGCCCTAATTTGACGTAAGTGCAGTCACTGCGAGAACTTGTGTGACGTCATGTTTAGACTGGTACGTGTTGTAATATCACTGTCTGTGACGGCGAGCAGGCTGCGCGCTGCTGCGTCAAGCCGCATCTATTTAGTCAAATCATTTCCTTTAGCGGACAAAATAAAAGAATAAATAACTGTTGAAAACCCATAGACTCCCTTCATAGCAGCCTAAAAACACACGAACATGTGTTGTTGGTGTTGTTTCTGCATAACTAACTCAAAAAGTCACCCTTGTGTTCACTGTGGCGAGTCTAAAGTGTTTAATTTGAGCAATGGGATTTTACAGTAGGTACAGTATAGCCGGAAATCACAGTCTCAGTTGTTGCTGGCTTGACTTGTGTCGGGGGTAATGGGTCATATATTGAGACATTTACATACACAATTCCTCTACTGCATAGAAACAGAAAGACAATATGACCCTGCAACGTTAACCCTCTCCCACGTCCGTGAACCGTCAGCTTCGGCCCGAGGAGTTAGTTTACTGAGCGGGGTCAAAGTGGAGCGACACTTTCCTCCACACTTTCCATCACCTTCCCTTCTCCGCACAGCCGGCGGCTGCGGTCTCTCCACGGCAGCGCGAGGTAAGGAGAGCGGCTCCGAGTGCCTGCGGTGGGACAATCCGGTGCTAGCTACCAGCTAACTCCGCTAGCCACGGAGCTAACTCGTTAGCAACTAGCAGGTTGCCAGACCCGTCAACCTTTACACGCGAGCGGTGTGTGCCGCGTTTATCTGCAGGGGTTTCGCACATAGTAGCTTATCTGACGTGCTGCCACAATGACGGCGTAACCTCTGTGGTCAAAGTTTCAGGTAAGTTTGTAAACCGAGGCAGACTGGACAGACTGTAGGGTTAAGTTACATGCTAGACTCGGCAGCTGTTCCCTGTGCCCTTCAAAATAAAAGCACATGTAGCCT
Source organism: Solea senegalensis (assembly GCF_019176455.1). NCBI lineage: Eukaryota > Metazoa > Chordata > Actinopteri > Pleuronectiformes > Soleidae > Solea > Solea senegalensis. Next base: position 18,027,936 of record NC_058039.1, on the reverse strand, counting down.
ACGTGGCTACTTCTACGGTCGTCAACAACGAAGATCACCTACTATCAATAATGAATCATGACTTATTAACTCGACTAACGTTGACTTGTAATTGTATCCTAAGTACGTGTAAACACATTTTAACCTCTTTTGGTAATGATTTTAATGTTTTTGCAAGGTTAATTATGTTGTTATAGCATCACAATATCATGTGACAATTATCACTTGTGATGTTTTAATCAGTGCACAAATACAGGTATATGGCCTTAATAGTTGGCCCCTTTTTTTAAAGGTTATGGATAGGAACCAAAATCAGTTAAGAGTATGGACAGAATGTGCCATTAATGTGTTTACATGTCATGAGCTTTCACACTAACTTTGCATAAGCTTCTTATAGCGTCATGCCCTTTCAAAAACCCCAAACGATACCTTTAATGCTATTAACTAGGCTAGTATGAGTTACATTGTACTAACTAAACCAGTTGGTGTTGAAGCTATTTTGACATGAAATTGCGATATGAGAGGGAATGGTAATTTCATATTTTCATTTTAATAACATTTTAAATGATAACGATTATATGTGTGATCTGTGAGAAGATACTTTCGTCTTGTTGTGAATATGATGACTGTTTTATGTCCAAATGTATGCTCTGAAGTAAAGTTAGGGGAAAAACGTTTTTTTTCTTTTATTGTGGATATTACATTGCAGCACTTCCGCCTTTTGTCTTTGACTCATTGTGTTGAACTTGACAACAAAAATAGTCGCTATGGATGTGGACGCCGCCGCCGCTGCTGCTCAGGGGAACCGAGGGGAGTTATCGGCATTAGCTTAGCTTAGCCACCGTAGCCAGCTAACAAGTAATGTGCCGTGTTGCGGGTTAGCCAACATGCTAATGAGAGCTCCGTGAGCGCAGCGCACACACTGCAGCAAATCACCCCCGTGTTTCTCTCCAGAGGTCCGGCCGAGCTGAAACTCTGAGCCCAGCCATGCGACAGTGGTGTGTCCCCGCTGCGACCCCACGCACTGAACCACTCCCGGGGCGCCTGTCTGTGTCACCACCTCCGTCAGGTAAGACAATACGCCCCGATATCAGGAGGGCATTTTTATATTTTAAATCTTATTTTGAAGCCGAACGCAACTTTGGTGTTGAATTAGTTGTGCGAAGTGAAAACACAGGCTGACTTTTGAAAGACTTCACTTCTGTTACTGTTAACAACACCTGAAGCTGAATTGTGTGTGTAAAAATCTACATGATCAACAAATGCACATGGTATCCACATTAGCACCCAGATAAATGATTGTCCTGGTGAATGAAGACCATTTATTATGAATAGCTGTGTATTGTGCTATGTTTGGTAGAAGTGCACACTTGATTGAAGAGTGGGTTGTAAATAAAAGACTTGTAATTAAAGTCACGTTGTCCCCGGTGTCTCACCTCTCTAACTAACCAAGGTCATGTCAAATATATAGATTCTCTAAGTGAGTTCAGAGCAGTGTTTACACTGTTGTAGGCGCGACACTTATTAGAGGATGTTAGAATTACGTTCCCCCACAGCTCTGCATCAGATAAGCGTGTATGTACAGAGAGGATAGATGGCCATGACTAAGCTGATAGGACCTGATGCTAGGCTATGTATCCCAGGGTGATCTTACTTTAATTCCACTTTGTACAAATGGAGCAAGGTTAGGCCGAAGTGCCTGTGCCAAGTGTTAAGACAGGTTGCCAAAATGTTTTAACGACCCAGGTTCTTCAGAGGAGAATGCAGTCTGTTTCTTTCCCGAAGTTAAGTTTTGTTAAGTCAGTCTTAACAACGTATTTGTTGTTGAAAAACAAATTATATAAAGTGTTGTATTCAAGATAAACGAACCCCAACAAAGGATGTGTTGTATTTTAATTCAGCTTTGAATGTGTGTGTGTGTGTGTGTATTCATCTATTAATAAATCTTTACTCGTGTGGCAGTTCTCGTGCACGATCTGAAACCTCCTGCAACATATTTAAGATGTATGAAAGGTGCAGAGAAAAGATAAATATAGCAGTGTCTGACTTGTTTATCTAGTGAGAAATCCACACAGCCGTGCACAGCTTTGGTGTATTAATAGAGCTGCAGTTGGTTCATATTCACTTTCAAAATTGGTCTTGTATTTCATTCAAAAAGCTAGTCTCGTGTTCACTTGCAAAATTCGCCCCCCCCCCCATTGTGTATTGCAGATGCTAGAATGGAGTGCTGTGAGGTCGAGCCACGCTACACCATCGAACAGATTGACCTCCTGCAGCGCCTGCGTTTGTCCGGCATGACCAAACCTCAGATCATCCACGCTCTGGAGTCCCTGGAGAGGCTGGACCCAGACCACCGCCAGTCACACTGCGATTCGCAGCCGGTCCCGTCCAATAACATCGCCCCCGCCGCCGCCGCTCCAGCTCCGTCCTCGTCGTCGTCTTCGTCCTCCTCGCTGTCCCTGGCCTCTGCCACCACGCAGACCTCCGGCCTTGACGGCGCGGCGTTGTCCCCCAGCCACAGCTACGAGGCCTCACCTCCGCCCCTGTACCCTCCCAGTGTGGCAGTACAGCGGTCGTTCAGTTATGACATGATGGGAGAGGAGGAGTGGGACCTGGAGGAGAAGGTGGAGGAGTACATGAGGTGAGAAGGGACACAAGTGTTGCTGACCGTAGTGTAGAGGGAGCCAGAGAGGAATTAGTGGTGGGTGAGAATGAGTTTAAACGCAAAGAGGAGACAAAGAAAGAGTATTTTAACATCAGATAATGACAGTCACTCTCCCCAGAGGAGCAGACTGGTTCACCAGATTTTTAGTGGAGTTAATTCAGGTCAGGTGTTTGGGGATGGCTGAGAAAAGAGAAGCAGCAGTGAATAAGGTTAGTCGGAGCAAAGGCGTCCGTTTTAACCACAGTGCTGCTCTTGCAGGAGAGACAGTAACCTGGTGAAAGAAGAGATCAAGACGTTCCTGAACAATCGCAGGATCTCTCAGGCGATCGTTGGCCAAGTCACAGGTAAATGTGCCCTCTCTGTTGTTTATACACAGTTACTACCATCGCGCTCGCCATCGCGGATAAAAACAACACACAGCATCCACCATCACCGTACTCAACCAACTCATTTATTATGTGTCGCCTTTCCATCCCTCTGTCTGTCCGCCTGTCTGTCTGTCGCTTGTTACACCGCTACAACAGTTATCATCATTCTTCAGACACATATTTCATGCTTTATTCTTAAAAAGGAAAGGTTAGCCCCCAAGCTAACTGACATGCAAAGTTATTATTCTGCACCTTCCTTGTTTTCTTCCAGTTTTCAAACTTAACTACCATAATGTTGCCTCCGTCTGTCTTGACATAAAACAAACATGAAAAAAATAAACCTTATTTCCTGCCCCTATAAGTACCTGTCTAAATATATTTCTCAGTTGGAACCTATCAATAGATTTGTAATCATTTGAATAGGTTAGGAGGAGTAATAGGCAGCTGGTGCTTCCACAGCGGCGGCTGTGCTTCTAACCTAATGCTGCACTTCACAAGTTCATTGTTTGCATCAGCAAAGTGATTTTTTTCCCTCCTTTGTCCTCCCCTGGAAAGACTTTGCATCAAATCACATGTCCTTAATTCAAGTATCGATATCGGGTTTCATTAGCTTAACAGGAGTATTCCACGGCTGGCTCGCGGCCGATCGCAATAGTGCGGATGCCGTGTTGGTGCAGCATGAAATAAATCAATGTCTTAAATGTGTCGAGAAAACATGTTGTACCTCATGTGCGCAGGGATCAGCCAGAGCTACATCTCCCAGTGGCTGCTGCAGCAGGGCCTGGAGATGAGCGACTCCAAACGCAGAGCTTTCTACCGCTGGTACCTGCTGGAGAGGAATAATCCAGGTGAGACACAGGGTGAGTTACAGTGGAGAACAGGATCATTATTATTATTATTATTATTATTATTATTATTATTATAATGGAGCTGATGATGTGTAAAATATGGACTGTCACAGGGATGATGGATGTATGGTGAGAGGAAGACTAATTATGAGAGTGCTGATGCGGGCCAGAAGGTTGAATGTCAAGTTATTGATAGTAGATAAGTGTAGTATAATGTTGGAAAGGAAGGCTCGCATTAAAACCTGATCATATTTCTTGTGTTTAATGAATGGGAAACCGCCGCTTGCTAACTTCCCCCCTTCCATCTGTGCACCCTTTTTTTTTTTTTTTAAATCTTCATCTCCCTGCATGGTAAACCCCCAAAACACACTCTTAGTACCTCACGCTAACGCCACCCCTGGCCTTCGAGGAGCTGCGAGGTCAAGGAAGGACACGAGGAGACGCGTGTCTACGATTTCAGAGGAAAGACGAATAATAAAAGCAGTCCTGTCACTGGAGATGCTAATCAATAAGATGGAAGCATCTGGTTTAGAAATGAAACTTAAGTGCGTGAATGTTGTTTGTCTGTACAGGCTAGAGTAGCAGCTGGGCTTGGTGTTGACCTCGCCGTGTCTTGGGGTACAGGTTTACGTCTACCTGCAAACATCTGGTGTAGGTTTAGATTGGACGAGTAGCTGCTGAAGGCCTCGTTAAGAGCTGGTATTAGCATGTTCAAGTGCAACTGCTCACACCTGACATCAAACTGTGTCCTGGCTGTGTCTTTTGTGACCGATAACTGCGGTGTCTGCGGTCGGCGTGTTTGTGTATGCGTGCGTTTGTGTGTGGTGGAGTGACGGAGAGAACGAGACAGAAGGAGACGAGCGAGAGTGAAAGCTTTAATCACGTCGTGATCAGTGTTGATATTGTGCTGATTAGTGTAAAATTAGAATGGAACCGCTGTGGATCAGACGGGGGTCGGTTTATCCGTCCTGAGGTCCTTAGACTGTCTCTGCGTGGTTTCTCTGATCATGTCTGAATGTGTTGAGGACAGAATGGTTTATGTCAAAACAGCAGGTGTCCTTGATAAAACCCTATCATGATATAATCACACAACAACTTCATGCTACCAGTTTTGTGAACTTGACAAAACCATCGACGGACCATCTGCTATCCCTGCTCTCTCCCTTCATCCTAGTCCTTTATTTCCCCCCCCACTCCCATGCAAAAGCTCTACCTCGGCTCCGGTGTAGTTCTCAGCCCTGATGCTGGAGGTACTCTGGTGCTGGTTTTCATTCCTACATGGCTAACAAACAGGCTTTTAACAATGATACTAACATTAACTACATTTCTCTGCAATAATATTCAAAGACAAAGCAGTTACATTGCTTTGTTTTCTGACAACGGCTCCTATTGACCTGCCCGTCACAAAACCATGTCAAAAACAGAATTGGCAAATGAAAAAAAAAAAAAAAATGTTTTGATGACTGAAAACTGCCAGACGGGTCTACAGGAGCGTGTCAGTAAATCCACTAAACTCTCAGTCTCCAACGACATGAGGCGAAACTGTCTATAATCTAATCCATGGCTGTGGCCTGCCTGACCATTGGTTTTGTCCTAACTGAAGGGCTGAGGTGGAGTGAAAGCCAGCACAGCGTGAGTCCCACACCCAGGGCCAGGGGAGGGGACAGAGACGGGACGGTAGCAGGGGCAAGTGGCAGCCTCCCCAACCCCAACACCAACCTCAACCCCAACCCTTTGTGGAGCAGACAGAGAGAGCTGCTGATGCACTTGCTGCCGTGGTACACTGCTGCTGCCGCAGCCGCCCAGGCCCAGCCAGGTAACCAGTCCCTCTCTGCCCGGGCCTCAGCAGCAGCACGCGGCGGGGAACGACGCCTGAAGCCACTCTGAGACTGTGAACTCACTCCCATGCTAATGAATGATTTTCTGAATGAATGAGTTCCTCCTGAAGAGATAAACGAGAAGAGATTACAGTAGATTATTTCTGTTGCAATTGAGTGGTGAAACTTACTGTATGTTGTAAGCAAACTTTGTTATAATCATTTTTTTTTTGCTGATACGGGCCAATTGCAGTGGGATCTGCGTCTTTTTTTGAGGATTATACACAGGCTAATCATATTTTTCAAAATGTATCCAGACAATGTTAGCTTTCACATCTGTGACTTGAGAAGTTCTGCGTTTGTTGTGTAGTCTCACCATTAAAAGTCACTTATGGCACAAAAGTCCACTACCCAGTCCCAGCACAGCTCGAGCCTTCCCTTAGCCACAGTTTCCCGGCACCTGGTACTTTTTTTGGTACCTGCTCTTGCGAGGTTCCAAGCGAGCTGAGCCGATACTATTAGAAGAGTCATGAGTGCAGCGGGCGACACTGGAATCAAAACGAACAATGCCGAACTGTAGATCAGTTATAAAAAAGACTTAAAAATCCTGAAAACATGTGTTGATCTCCAACATTTAGCACAGGAAATGTCTAAAATCTCAACATTGAACCGAGGAGTCTGGTGTATTTAGCGACAGCACTGCCGAAAGTCGTGTGTCAGATGGAGTCTGTGCTCCGGTCATGCAGGAAAGTACTGAACGATTCTGTCAACAAATCTTTGTAATTAACTGATTCTAATGATTCAATTACACCAAAAATAACTGTTTACAAGTCACTAATGAAGTCAAGGTAGTTTCATGCAGCCATGCTCTAACAACTCCACCCACATTGAGGAGGTTTATAGTAATGGAAAACCATACTAAACCGCGTAGAACTGAGCCGAGTCGTGCTGGAACTGTATAGTGTGAAAGCGTAGCATAATTCTTACGCAACAGTGGAATAAAAAACACTGGAAAGTCTCTCTGGTCTCCACCGTCTCATCTGCTGGTTCCTCTGCAAACAGAATCCCTCTGATTTCTTGTCCTTAGAAAAAAAAAACTCACTCAACTCAAGTGTCTTTGTCGCATGTGCTGCCACCTGCAGGTGCCACCTTGTCAATGCGCTCTCTGGTAAAGGAGGAGCCCGACTGGAGGACGGGGATCATGGCCGGCGACAGAGCGGGGATGGTGGGCGGTCCGTTAAGGCTGCGCAGAGGAAGCAGGTTCACGTGGAGGAAGGAGTGCCAATCCATCATGGAGAGGTGAGACTCGGAGGATGTTGTCCATCTTCAACCTTAAAGGAGAAAAAGCTCTTACTTACTTCTAGCTCTTATATGTACCCAAATGTTTAAATGCACTTTTGTAAGTCGCTTTGGATAAAAGCGTCTGCTAAATGACATGTAATGTAATGTAATAATGAAAATTGAATTTGGGAACTCAAGTCTTTGAGTACAAGTCCAGTTACTACTGATTTAGGGACATTTTGGTTTTGATTTGCAGTTTACAGTAAGTAAAACCTAACCCTAACCCTAAAAGTAAAATTAAGTAAAAATGCTGCCTAACGGTGACAGAACTGTTCTTTAGATTATTATTATTATTATTATTATTATTATTATTATTATTAATATTGTAGACTTTTTTAGGTGAGTCTTTTGTTGAGGGGCTGGCAACCATGTTACAAGTGAGAGCAAGTGTCTGGGAAACAACAACAGCATTGATAGTTTTGTCTGTTGATAATGATGATTAATCATTAAAGGGTGTTTTTGAGTTCTCTGGTTTGTCAGTGATCATCACGCCGCCTGTTCACACTGAATTTGCTGGGATGCGCACGTTGTTAGAGGAAAAGCAGCATCTCTTGTGGTTTAAGTGTCATAAATAATCGTCCCCGGGTTGAACGTCCTTTCGTGTCTCGCTGCCGCGACTCTTTGTGCCTTTTGTCGTGGTTTAGAAGCGTCTGATTTATGGTGCCGTTTTTTTTTGTGTTGTTTTATGAGGTGTAATATGTATCCCCCGCGTCTCTCAAACATCTTTTGTCCCCGGCAGTCGTTTCAGAGAGAGAGACAGCTGCTGCTGGCATTCCTGCACCCACTGGCGTGGCATTGATTTCTCTATTCCACGGCTGCTGTAAGTGGAGGGTGCAGACCGGGACACTCGCAGTGATGAGTCCACACAAGGCGCTCAGACAGCACTCACCAGCACTGCCCCCAGGATTACGCAATCCTGCTGCAGTGCTGATCCTTATGAGCTAGTTTCGACCCAAGGACGATACAGTAGAGGTGAAGGTGTGTGTGTGTGTGGGTGCTTGTGTATATATCTTTGTGAGGTCCATAAAAACATACAAACCCATCTCTGGGAGGATATTTTGTCAACTTTAAACGGCCTTTTCAGGGTTAAGACCTGGTCTTAGGGTAAGGTGGGGGTTAAGGTTAGGGTAAGGTGTCCTCACTAAGATATAAAACAAATGTGTGTGTGTGTGTGCGCGAGAGCGAGGGAGGATAGGGCATCTCGGAGGCTGAGGGAAACTGATCCCTGTGTGTTTTGTAACGCAACACGATGATTCCTCCTCGAGCATGGAGGGACATGAGCGAGGAGAATGTCAAGAGTTAGGGATAAAAGGATTTCTATCTGCTGATGTATATAGTTGTCTTTACTAAAGCGTGTTAACATTCACAAGCCTGAGAAGAGATTTAAGAAATTAAAGCATGAGTTGCCAAAATTAATCCACTTAATGCATCCATTAATCTCTTCCTTTACAGTAAGGCCCTCCCCCGGTGCTCCACTGTATAAATATAAAATAAATATTGTCCTTTCTGTCCTCTGGCTCAGTACGGCGACGACTAAAAGTGTGAAACTGTGCGACGAGCTCACTCTGCTCAGACCGGTGCCGTCTTCTCATGATGTGATTTATCGGTTTACAATAACTGTGCGTGTTCATCTTTTACAGTTTCTTCATCGAGAACCAGTATCCAGACGAAGCAAAGAGGGAGGAGATCGCCGGCGCCTGCAACTCTGTCATTCAAAAACCAGGTACCGTTTCTAATCGAAGACTTCTGTCGTTTGCGGCTCTTAAAATCTAAGGTTTAACACACTTTGGGGTTACAGGTAGTGATTAAATGGACTATTTCTAAAAATACTTAAAGTACAGTCCTTGAACTATATTTCTTATCTGATAATGTGACACATCAGTGGATTTTTCTTCTCTGTCATTAAAAAGGCTGTAAGCTGTCTGAGTTTGAGCGCGTGACAGCGTTGAAGGTCTACAACTGGTTTGCAAACCGCCGGAAGGAGATGAAGAGGAGAGCCAACATCGGTGAGGACCTGATATCCAGAGATGTTAGTTTCATGGATTCAGTTTTATCTCTGATCTGTGAACTCTGAGTAATCCACGTGCACAGTTATACTCCCACACGCCTCCTCTGTTCTCAAATCAATTTCAATTTCCTGTTTTAACACAATTCAGAGGCTGCCATTTTGGAAAGCCACGGAATCGAGGTGCCAAGTCCAAGCTGCCACTCAAACGGCGAGGACGGAGAGATGCAAGAGTTTGCTGACCAGGTGAGGCAATTGTAATTATGTGAGTGTTTGTGCTGTTTTCATTCAGTACAGAACGTTTGGTTCAGTTCTTGTTTTGATCCAAATGGAGTTTTTTGAAAAAAAAAAAGCCCACACACTATGCTGCCTTTCACTAAAGTCACGCTAGTCCTCATGGAGCCACTTCGACCCACACTGAAGAAGATATCGAAAAACACTTGGCTCCAAATTTGACCCGGGGCAAAAAAGCAGAGTAGACCTTGGACACGTCACCATCGTGTCCACTGAACATCTGCCGTGCTTTTGGACTGTGGGAGAAAGAACCAAAGTACCTGGAGAAAAAGATCGTGCAAACTCCAAACAGAAAGTTGTCGAACTGGGAATCGAACTGGTGACCACCTCGCTGTGAGGACCCGTGTTTGTGCACCTGTCACAGTTTCTGACCATAACACGTGGTTCTGCGACGTTTGTGTTGATGAAGCGCACGTCAGTGATACTGTACACACGGTGTTTTGGACCTAGATCTCTCTCTCTCTAAATCTAGAGTAGGAATTTAGAAATGGAAAATTGTTCTTTATGCAAAAAAAAGGACATTTATGGCGTCCCAGCACACCAGGTAGTGTTTTTAGTACCTTATCTGGCAGCTTAGCCGATAATACGCATGATGTCGCCATACTGCCGTCACAGGAAGAGTCACGAGCGCGACGTCCGACACAAGAATCAAACTGAACAATTCTGAACTGTAGATCAGTTAAAAACGACTAAAAAATCCTCAAAACGTGTGTTAATCTCCAACATTTAGCAAAGGAAATGTCTGAAATCTTTCAGTAAAATGAAAACAACTGCTTTACAAGTCACTCGCTTGTGTGTGTTACCGCTATAGCTACTACATTGTAATGGAAAACCACCCGAACCGCGTCGTGCCGAGGCGAGGCGAGGCAGTACTGTGCGGTGGAAAAGCCCCATTACATTAAACAAAGGACCTAAAACTCTATATCTACTTCATGTGCTTCCACAGGAAGACGCGTCCTCCCAGAGGAACCTCGAGCAACAGGAGTCGCTGGCGACGACAGAGGCGGCAGCTCTGCCGAGCCCCACCCCTCAGGCGCTGGAGCAGAAAGAGGAGGATTCGAAAAGGGAAACGGTGGACGAGGAGTGACCCGAGTGATTCGGCCGCCGCCGCCGTCTGGGATTTTTGAAATCGGAACGAGTCAAAAAAAAGGAAAACCATAAGCGTTATCGTCCGTCCTGCAGCCAGTGTAAGGTCCCCGAGGAGCGGTGACACCCAACAATCAAGAGGCAGACGGGTGCTGAAGCTCACTGAGGTGCCTCTGAGCGTAAGGAGGCCACTGTATTTATCAACAGTAATCCTAAAGCTTATATTAACGGCAATATACTGTATACATACTTATACATACGTATATATATACATATATATATATATATATAAATATATAGTGCATTCCAAGATGGTATTAAAAAGCCTAATAAATTCCTTTTGAGGGAGAATCATATAAAGGATACCTCGCCCATTTTAAGCTAAGCTTTTTTTTTGTTTAGTTTTCCGTTGCCTTTGCGACTTCTTTAAGCTTGTGTTGGATGGATGGTGCTGAGCCTGCAGGTCAGGTTGTGCTGGGTGGAGATCAAGTAAATGGCAGGAAAAGGACCGGGATGACGTGAATGTGTCTTTGACCCCGCCCCCGCCCTCCCCCGCCCTCACCTGGCTCATTAAAGACTCGAACCTCAATCAGTCGATTTGATGAAATCAGTCGACCAATCAACGTGTGCTGTTGCTATCGAAACTGTTTAAAAAAAACAAAAAGCCCTGAGGGACAACTGGAATCTCAGGTAATCCCAAACATAGTGGATAAAGACGTGTGAAGAATTGCACCAGGTTCCTTTGTGTGAGTGTCGTAGGCTTTTTTGTTTCACTCATCCTCAGCAGAGAGCGTTATTTATACTGTTTTATATTAGCAGCAGAACAAGCCTGCGACAGATCCAGTCCACCGTACGATCGTCGCAGCACAGCTCCTGTCATCGGTCTTCTTTGTTATACTGAACGCTGCTCTTTTTGTAGACGTCTCAAAATCGGTCTCAAACCTCAGCTCCGCCGGTGACGTGAAGCTACACGAGTCACGCAGGTGTTCTCCTCCTTTATTTTTGATTAGTATTATTATTATTGTTGTTGTTGTTGTTTTTATTATTTTAGTGTTTTCGAAACACTAAAACAAATGTGATCAAACACGTCGGCCCACGCGCTACACACACACACACACGCACCTTCTCTCCTATTGGAATAAGCTAAAAAACCTAAGCTGACGTTGTGTTCGTATGTCGTATGCAAAGCTGCACTTGAAAGTGGATTCGACCCGGACTCTAAACATGTACATACAGTAGCCCAGAAACTATAAACACGTCCACACGGGTGCGTTCCCTCCCCTCAGATTGTAGTAGCAGCCGATATTTGTCAAACTTGAAAATATGAATCGCTAACATTAATAACTCTGCATCTCTGTGTCGTCCTCTTATATCCGCCGGCCCAAGGCCTCGGGAGCGACGACGCCCTGACTGTTCATGAAATGGACACAGACTTTTGTTTTACTTGTTGTTCTCCGTTGCCCCCTGCTGGGCACTACTATGTTACCTCCTGTTGCCAAAGCTATGCCAAGGTAAAGATTGAGCTCCAGTAACATGGACACGATGGTCACAACACTATAGATAATACATATAGAGTATGTAATAGATGTTTTCTTTGCTCAGTACAACACTAGCCAACTCTAGTTTACCTCAGAATAACTGTGTGTCATGATTGTGTTACAGGCTGACTGTCGAGAAGAAAAACAAAGCAAACGTGCAGCCGTTCTTGTGACTGTTGACGATTATGGACAGTGTTATGTAGCATTTACTGCAGTGGGGGTTTTGCCTCGTATTGTTAACGTATACTCACCTCAGACAGGCGACTCGTCCGGCTCTGGACAGGAACTCCAGAGCTGCGCTCGGTCCCTGATTAAAACTGCTCCTCTCTCTATCTGCTTTTATCCGAGACAAACAATAACAATAAAATTAAATTGTTAACAACACGGTGTGTGAGTGTGTCTCCGTTTGTTTAGAACTTTCATTTAAGTACATTTATGTCTGGTGACATTTGGTGGATAATAGTGACTTACATTTAAAAAGGTATGAACATTAACAGTAATTTAACATTTGACTGAAAAACATGATACAGATTGTACTCCCACAACTTTAACCCTCAGAACACAGAGTATTTAGGCTGCTTTCTTTCCATTATTATGTTAAAACAAGAGGCTATAAGAATGCAATATATATATTATAAGTTTTTTTGCGTCAGTTTTTAGCCCCTCCCACTTCCAACTGCCCAGGTTTTTTTTCGCCAAGCGACTTTTCAACGACTTTGAGTCAACAACCCATCAGAAGTCTGAAAGTGTGAGCTATAAACACAACCACAGGATGTCCTTATAAGGAGTTATACGTTGCTGTGAGAGCACTAAGGGTTAAAGGGCTTCTTCAGGGCTAAGACCTAGTTTAAGGCACTTAGTTGTGATGTTTAAAGTTAAGGTAAGGGGTTAGTGCAGGGGGTCTGCAACCTCTGTTATGAAAAGAGCCTTTTTTGTTCCCTCTCCACCCAAATAAAATGAATGTGGAGCCACAAAAACCTGTTGGACCCATACAATTAAGGTAAGATACAGTTTTCTATACTGATATACTGTATTTCAAAGAGTGGGATTTTGTTGCACTTGTGAAATTTAAGACATCTGTTGACATTTCAAGCAACAATATTTGGATTTTATGTAGTTCCTTGTCTGGAATAACAGCCGGACTCCAAATGTGTTATTTCGTCATGCACGCATTACTTTATTTAAGTGAATTGGCTTTTTTTTTGTTGGCTTTGGGGAGGTTTTTCAATATCACATTTATGATATTCATAATCATAATAATAATAATAATAATAATAATACATTTTTAGTTGTATAGCTCTTTCTGTATATAAAAACATCCAAAGTGTAGAGAAATACACACAGTGCAGAGATTAAAAAATAACAAAATACAGCGCTGATAAAATAACGGACACACTAAAACATTTACTGACCCACTAAAACAACAGCAGTCTCAAAACAAACCGTTTAAGACCGACACACCACAGTGAACAAGTGGGAGGGCTACAGCAGAGGCCGTGAAGAGCTACATGTGGCTCTAGAGCCACAGGTTGCACACCCCTGGGCTAGGGAATACTTTATGTCTATGATGTGTCCTCACTAAGATATAACAACAGGTGTGTGTGTGTGTGTGTGTGTGTGTGGAGTTGTCAGAATGTAAAAAAATATAAAATTGTCTCCGGAAGAAACATGGTTGCTCTATTACCCGTGGACACTGACTGATGTAATGTTATGGCAACATGAATCCCTCGTAAAGCTGTTGATGTGCTCAAAGTTTGGCCTCGAGGCGAAAGGTTTGGATCTGCTCCAAATGTTTGTGTTTTCATTACCCAGGTGAGCTGTGTGTGTGTGTGTGTGTGTGTGTGTGCGTATGAGGCTTAATTGTGCCTTTTACAGGTTTGTACCACACTGGAATGCACAATTCATGAGTGAGCGAGCCGCTCCTGCTTCACCTGTGATTACGTCTGTCAACCACACGAGGGAGACATTGTTTGCTGCTGAGGTTTGAGCTCCAGCGCCTGATGGAGCTGGGACTATTTTATCGCTATATACTTCTACACGCACTTTTAAAGCAGAAACCTCCAAGAGTTGATACTCTTCACATGGTTTTGCCTCCTTTCATAGGTTTCAGAGGAAAAACGACAATGCGGTGAGTGAGTGAGTGAGTGAGTGAGTGAGTGTCAGCAGGTTCCAGTGATCACATTCATGCGTTTTACAGCTCTCTGTGTTTCATGCTGTTTGGCTGTTTGTAAACATCCACGTCGCAGTAAAACCTGCACCATCTGTTTGGTTTAACAACCTGCAGCAAATTCAGAGTAATCTACAAACAAGTGCATTTGAACTGAACGTGTGTGTGTGTGTGTGCGCTTGGTCGTTTGGACCTTTTCTCTGGCAGAAACGCTGACCTTGACGGGACCAGTTGTCCTCACAGAGTCTAAAAAATCTGCTCCTAATGAGGCAGAACTTCATTTGTGTATGAACTGCAGTTAGGTTAGGTCATTAACTAGTTAAGGTCAAGGTTAAACTGTAGCACTGTCATGTCCAAATGACTACAAGTCAAGTAAAAGCACTGGTATTAATCCATTAACCACTTGAATCTGATTAGTTTACATTGAAATGAAAGTTTTTTTTTAAGATTAAGTCATAAAATGATGAAGGAAACCTGCGTCACTGATAACACGAGTGCAGTAAATTCACTATTTCACTCTATTTGTGCGGGCTGTGTTTATGTTTTAGTTGTATAGTTCTAGTCCGTCCGTTCGTCCGTCCACCTCCTTCCAACACAATAACGCAGCTTGTAGCACACGGACACCCGGGTTGCCACAGTGTTTGAACACTCAGCAAACTCAGCTGTGGGTCTGAAACACTGAACCACATCAAACCTAAAAAAGCCCCACGACCCCTCTCAGAAAAAACAACCCTCTTTACCAGAGGAGAAAAAACACTGTGTGATGTATTAAAATATAAACACTGCTGAAGGCAGAGAAGAAGTTGAAGACTGAAGTCTGTGTGTCCAGGTTTATTTGAGGAGGACGTTGTACAAAACTATATTTTTACAAATGGCGGAGCGGCATTTTTAGATTTAATAACTGTCTAAACCCCCTCACCGAGCTGTGCATCACAGCCACTGATGCCACTGTTGACCATGTTCTAAGCAGTCAAACTGCTTAGCCTGTCGCTCTGTGTGTCTCTCTGTCCGTGGCTCCGCCTGAGACTCTCCACTGCCTCGTTTATGGTGTGGAAAAACTCTGGCACTCTGTGGAATCTGAACTTCCATGTGAAGCCAACGCTTTATCAGTTTAACGCTACATGGGAACATCATGTTCAATTGAGGAAGACTTGAAACTAAACTAAGACCATTAACTCCATAGACTTCCATTTATGTGAAGTTCCTTTCACCAGCAGCATACAGGTGAATCCTACTCTGTGGTCTCCATGACGTCTATGGACATTTCATTGACATCATTACATAACATTTACAAACCTTAATCATAACCAGAGGTGGAAAGTAATGAATTACATTTTCTGGTGTTACTGTAATTGAGTAGGTCTTTGTGTACTTTTTAAAGTCATTTTTAGTTAATTAAATTTTTATTTAAGTAGGTTTTTTGGAAGGACTGTGAACGACGAGGACGGGTGAATGACGAGGACAGGTGAACGACGAGGACGGGTGAATGATGAGGACATGAATGATGAGGACAGGTGAACGACAAGGACAGATGAATGGCGAGGACAAGTGAACGACAAGAACAGGTGAGCGATGAGGATGGGTGATGAGGTGAACGGCGAGGATGGGTGAACGGGATGGGTGAACGAGGATGGGTGATATGAGGACAGGTGAACGACAGGACAGATGAATGGCGAGGACAGGTGAGCGACAAGAACAGGTGAACGATGAGGCGGGTGAATGATGAGGGCGTGAATGATGAGGGCGGGTGAGCGAGGATGGGTGACGAGGACATAAATGATGAGGACAGGTGAACGACAAGGACAGATGAATGACGAGGACAGGTGAACGACAAGAACAGGTGAACGATGAGGACGGGTGAATGATGAGGACGTGAATGATGAGGACGGGTGAACGCGGATGGGTGAACGACGAGGACATAAATGATGAGGACAGGTGAACGACAAGGACAGATGAATGACGAGGACAGGTGAACGACAAGAACAGGTGAACGATGAGGACGGGTGAATGATGAGGACGTGAATGATGAGGGCGAATGGCGAGGATGGTGGCGAGGATGGGTGAACGCGAGGACATGAATGATGAGGACAGGTGAACGACAAGGACAGATGAATGACGAGGACAGGTGAACGACAAGAACAGGTGAGCGATGATGAGATGAGGGCGTGAATGATGAGGACGGGTGAACGAGGATGGGTGAGCGGCGAGGATGGGTGAGCGCGAGGACATAAATGATGAGGACAGGTGAACGACAAGGACAGATGAATGACGAGGACAGGTGAACGACAAGAACAGGTGAACGATGAGGACGGGTGAATGATGAGGACGTGAATGATGAGGACGGGTGAATGGCGAGGATGGGCGGGTGAGCGGCGAGGACATGAATGATGAGGACAGGTGAACGACAAGGACAGATGAATGACGAGGACAGGTGAACGACAAGAACAGGTGACGATGAACAGGTGAATGACAAGGACAGGTGAATGACGAGGACAGGTGAACGACGAGGACAGGTGAACGACGAGGACGGGTGATTGCCGTTAATTAAGGTCCCTGAGTGAGTGAGAATGTCAAAGAATTTGTAACCTTTGACCCATTTTGACTGATAAATTGTTCCCTTGTCCTTTTTGCACGACACAAGAAAGAACTCATTTTAAAGAAGCTACTTTTTTTAAATGTACTTAATTTACTTTGAGTACATTTTAAAACCAGTACTTTTCAGTTGTTTCAGTTGTGTAGAATATTTCTAATAACTCTTTCCACCTCTGATCACAACTACCTAATGCTTTCCACAGCTTCACGTAATCATAACTGTACCTGAACTGTCATGAGTTACATGAAGACATGTGGGTTTACTCTCCATAAGAAAGGAACGTCCTCACAATCACACACATATACTGTAAGTCCTCACGATCACACACACAGACAGTGGTATGTTTTGGCAGCATCAGGCTTTGAGAGCAGCGCATCTCTTCCATCATTCATTCCCTCACAACTGTTTCTCATCCTCTCTTTATTTTTCTCCCCCTGTGGAAAACTGAATTCATGACCCGTCACCTTTTTTGCTGACTGCATAGACCATCTGCTGCCTTGGTTAAATGATTTCCCAGCAATTTTTTTGTTGCCTCACAAAACACTTGATGACACAAGTGGCATGAATTGAATTTGTCACTGGCTGTTACTTTGTGACCGCGGACAGTTACAGTGATGTTGTGATTACGGCCATTTTCTCTCTGGTTATTCCGTCACTCGCTCTGTCAGAAAACTGACAATTTGGACTGTTTTTTCTCTGCTTTTCTTTTAAAAAGCAGAGAGAAATAAGTGTTTATTTCTACCTCTTGGCAAATCTATAAAAGTCCTCTTCTTGTCAGATTAAATTTCTTCACCTTTTTACAGAGACTTTCTTTTGTTGGGCGAGAGGAAGGAGGAGAGAAACGGAGGTGTTTCACAGACGAAGATAAAGGCAGGAAGTGAAAGGTTACCTTCAGCCTGGCAGCAGTGTGTGTGTGTGTGTGTGTGTGTGTGTGTTTTAAATAAGGCCACAGCAGCAGTCAAAGAGGCTGTTTGTCCTTGAAAGAATGACACTCGTGCACCGCTGGTCCTGACAGGGTCGCTGTTTGTGCCAGAAAGCGTCTTAAGAGGTAACAAACACAAGAACACGCCGTGCCCTGAATCTGTCACGGCCTCGGTCCCCTTTCCTCCAATCAGATAAGAATTTACACAAAGGGCTTGTGTCGCAGTCTCACAAACTCTGTTTTCCTCCCCCCTCCTCCCCCTCCTCCCGCCTCCCAACGTCTTCCTCTGATAAGTTGCGGCGTCGCTCGGCGGCACAGCCTCACAAATGAACATGAGCAGGTTCAAATAAAAAGAGCAAATTTGTCTCTCTGCTCCTCCTCAGAGGCTGCTGTCTGTCTGTCTGTCTGTCTGTCTGTCCGTCTGTGGCCTCGAAGCCCTCTTTTCATCATCACATCACCTCAGTGGGGTTGCGTATTTAAAAAAAAAAAAAACGCTTTCATGTTGAAAGAAATCAAAGCTTTTTGTTATCAAAATATCAAAAGACAGCGACACATGTATTTTTAACCTTGTGCATTTGATGCGTAGAAGACTTTATCCTTCATTTCTTAACACACTCACCATAGAGTTTGTTCTGTCCGACACAACCTCGGGTTTCTGCTGCTGCTGCTGCTGCTGCTGCTGCTGCTGCTGCTGCTGCTGCTGCTGCTGAGCCCTGGAGTTTCTTATCCATGCAGTCCTCACCACAACACTAAAAGAAAAAAAAAAAAAGGGTTTAGTTCGTGTCATGACCTCTTGTGACTGTGAGAAGACGCAGAAAGAGCAAGAAAACAACATCAGATCTGCTAAATTATAGTTATTTACTTTACATTCCTGAACAGAAAAATGATTGATTCATTTCTGACTTCTCAGAGAAGAAAACTCCAGTGAGCCGGCTCAAATGTAGCTATAAAAGAGGTGAATTCACTTTTGTGATTTGCCAAAATAAATAAGAAAAATCACAATTATAGATAGTTATACACGTAGAATCACAATAAATCCGAATGACCTTAGAACACAGAGCTTTTTTCCATTACAGAATGTGTAATATCGAGCGTCATATATCCTTTTTTACAGCACGCACCTGAGCAAAAATACTCAGCCACAGTTCAAAGTTCACTTGGCTCGTTTGTAATGAACAAAAACAAAAAAGTAAAACTCATTTTGTCACAATTATTGCAACTTTATATCAGTGTCACTGCTGAAAATGCGACATGAAATGAATCATAACTTTGACTCAACAACACATAAGAAGCCTGAATTAAAGCCTGAATATGTGACCTTTAAACCCTCCCCCACCCACCGGATGACCATATAAGGAGTTGTGTATTATTCCCATGGCAATTTATAGAGCTGTAACAATTACTCGATGAATCGGTTTGAAGCTTTTTCAAATGTGAATGATTTTCAATCATTAAAAAGTGAATCATTTTGGTTTATGGACAAAAACAAGACATTTCATTACATTACATGTCATTTAGCAATCAGCCAGGGGTGGAATCGAACTTGCGACCATGATGTCTTTCGCACACAGGGCACAGGTTTTAACCACTGAGCCACTCCACCCCCATTTCCAGGTTTGTGACGTGTCTGGACATTTTTATGGACCAAACGATTACTCGATTAATCATGAAATTAATCGACGATGATTCGACTGTGAAAATAATCGTTAGTTTGCAGCTTGGGCAATTTTCCATGGGTGCACCTGCGGCACAGATTTGTGCCGTGCGAGCACTGAGGGTTACAGCACTAGTAAGGAATCTCCATCGAGGATTTTCAGCCTTGGTGTCGTTGCAGCCTCACAAACGGAGAGAATTTGATTTCCGTGCAGAACACAAACGTAATCAGACGCTCACTGAGGAGTGCTTTCATCTCAAGTCTCCAGACACGCGCCGAGAAGAAATGGCAAATCACGTTTTTATCCCCCACACTTGGGTTGGACGGAAGTAGATCGCATATCTGACAGCGGTGGTGTGCCAAATGTCCAGATTCCGAGCCGTTACGGCTGACCAGACGGACGGACGGACGGACGGCACTCGCTCACATGATGTCACGTTCCAGACACCAACGCTGCTTCATAAGGGTTTAGAGAGAGAGGGAGAGAGAGGGAGAGAGAGGGGGAGAGAGGGGGAGAGGACACACGAGATGAAGCACCTGAGTGTGCACAGCTTCACAGGGTTACTCTGCCCCGTGACAGATAAGAGACTCCGTCTGTGCCACACACTCATCCCTCAGTGGGTAAAAAAAAAAAGATTTAAAAGGAAGATTTCCCTTGAATATTTCAAAAGCGGCAAACAGGATCAACAGCTTAGGCGGCTTTTCACTTCTCAGCAACTTCCTCGTGGTTACTGTTTATGGCTATTTATTATGCTCGTGTGTGTGTGTGTACCTTGTCTGGCACAAACTAATCTCGTCAGGACCGGTAGTCCCCATGGGGACCAAAACCAGGTCCTGAAGAAGCACTGGTTAGGTTTAGGGCAAACACATGTGATTTGAAATTGGGTTCTGATTAGGTTTAACTGCTTCATGCTTTGTCCAAATGAACAGGAGTCAGTGCAGTGTCCTCAGAAGAATAGCCGTGTAAAGTGGTGTGTGTGTGTGTGTGTAGGGAAGGGTGGTCTTGTGTAGGAATTTATTCTCGTGTGTATTGGAGTGTAAAAGATGCCAGAATGCTGTCTTTCACTTCACTGATGATGAGCAGCAGCCACATGAAGCAGGAAACTCTCTCTCTCTCTGTGTGTGAGAGACACACACACACACACACACACACACACTAACTCCTGCCTTTTTTATCATGTCACACACACTCATACATATAAAATACCCACTCAGTACATTATTATTTAAAAAAAAAGGGGGCCATTGCATCAGGCTCGCGCCGATGTCACTTTTACGGCCTCTGCACCGTCACACGAATGCAAATGAGACGCAGAACAAAAAGTAAAGAAAAGAAAAAGAAAAGAAAAACACAACGACCTGGAGATGAAAGCTCCGAAACTTCTGCTGCCAAAAACCCAGCGAGCACGAACAGATTCATTTCACTTCCTGTGATTCCTCCGTCACATCTTGACGTTTGCCTGCAGTTCCCCGTCTTTGTAAGAAAGCGATTGAAGTGATTTCCCCGACCCTCCACGTTTGCACCTAATGTTTTTTTCTGTAAGCATCGAGTTTCATCAGCAGCACCGGAGGCCGTAAACCCATCAATCAAATGAAAAAGGGAAAATACAGAAGAAGAGGAGGAAGAGGAGGAGGAGGAGGAGGAGGGCGGGAGGAAGAGAGCTGGAAGACGCAGAGCAGCATTGTGGCTGTTGACAGCTGCCGTAGTCACGGTCTCATATTCTCCAGCATGTCTTTAGCTGTGGCCTCGCCTTGAAAGCCTTTTGTAAAATTCATACGGAAACAACGGCATAAGTACAGGCTTCATGTGCTGAATGATAGTGTTTACAGGGTTCTGGTTCTGGCTCTGGTTCTTGTGCTGTTCTGGAGCCTCAGAACCTTTGGTGCTTTCTGGCAAACCAGATTAAGAGGAACCAAAGTGGGAGGATGTTACTCAATGACAACAAATATGGAGCTATATATATAGATATATATATACATATATACATATATCTATATATATATATTTATACACACATATATATATACATATATATATATATATATAGATATATTTATACACATATATATGTATATATATATATATATACATATATATATATATATATATATATATATATATATATATATTTATACACACATATATATATACATATATATATATAGATATATTTATACACATATATATGTATATATATATATATATATACATATATATATATATATACATACATATATATATATACACATACATATATATATGTATAGATATATATATATATATATAGATATATTTATACACATATATATATATATGTATATATATATATATGTGATCTACCCTTACACTTAAACAATAACACGACCCTGACTCTCTCAGGGTGCATTCACACATGCTCGGAAAGTGAATGCACAAGCGAACTCTGGTCCGCCTTAAAAAGTAAGTGGACTACAACACGGGGCATTGTGGGTAAACAAAACCAAAACATACGCATGTGTATAACGATAGCCGGGAGAAAATGTCTGAGCCCATTATTCGCATAAATGTTGGCATAAAACTAAATAAAAGAACCTGTTGAACAGAAGTTTTCTTGTTCTTCAGTAAGTCTTAATGCAGCGCCACCTCAGGCCAGGAGGGGAACATGTGATTTAAAGGGTTTGTTTGTCTGATGGTTGCAACCCCCAATTGAACCAATTCCCAAATCGCACCGAGTCTAGCAGAGACTATTACGTGTGAAACCTTAAACCCAGAATGAATGTTGGTAAAACCTGTGTTACCTGTCCTAATATTTCATGTCTGCTTAAAAAAACCCCACACACACATACAGAAAACATGCACACTCCACATAGAACCAGAGACACTCTTGTTGTGAGGCACCAGTACGAGAACAGTGCGTCTGTATCTTCTCTTGTTGTTTGTTTTGATTGAAATGGTGATGAAATTTGGTTGATTTCCTACTTTTACCAGAACAAGGTCCTTTCTGCATGGAGTTTGCATGTTCTCCTCGTTCGTGTGTGTGTGTGTGTGTGTGTGTGTGTGTGTGTGTGTGTGTGTGTGTTTTCTCCAGTTTCCTCCCGCAGTCCAAAAACATGCAGACAATCTAAATGAACCGTAGGTGTGAGAGTAGATGGTTGTTTGTCTCTATGTGTCCCTGTGACGGACGACCTGTCCATACAAAATCTGTCCAACACTAAACAAGTTGAGTGACAGAAGCAAATGACGCGCGCTGACAAATACGGACTCGTCAGGAAGAGCTGATTGTTTGGTTTAATTAACGAACCTCCGAGGATTAATAATGATTGAAACACAACATGTTTGTGACACTCTTCGCCGCTCATTTTAAAGTAATTACGCTTACAAATTGATGGCTTAGCCAGAAAGCAGTCATCATGCACTCTGGCAGCTTGTAGCGCGTTCCCACTCACGCTGCGCGCGTGAGGAGAAATGAATCACGGGTCGATCCAGTTCACCTCGCCTCAGCATTAGTCACTCGCATTTGTGTTACACATATCACTTGTAGAAGGGGAGAGAAAAAAAAATAAAGAGCTCATTTGTCCTCTGAATGTTTGGCCTTAACAGCAATGTGTGCGAATAATGACTCTAATTAGCACGACATCAGCTCACACGACTGACTGCTATTTAATGCTTTAAGGCTTTGGTGCAAACACACACTGTGTGAAAAGGAACTTTACCTAAGTGACATAGGGATGATGACGTTCGAGGACAATAGAATCCTAAAAAGCCCAAAGAACAAAAGTCATTATGAGTAAATAAGGTTCACGCAGTTAGTTAGTTAGTTTTAAATGGAATTACAGAGTGAATGGTGGAGTGATGGTTAAATTCCCCTTGAACGTTTCTTTAGGACAACGACTGAACAGTCTTTATATGTTAGCATGTTAGTAAATAAGAAAGACAGTCCATGGTGGAATAAGGAGATGAACTACAAACGATAGCTTGGCCTCATTTCTCAAAGAGGAGACTGAAACCAATATTGTCTGGGCTGCGAATAAATGATCGTTTTTTTTACGATGATCAGTTCACCAGACAAGAGCCGATCCATTTGTATTGATGAGCGGCAAATCTTTCCTAAGCTGGCGTCCTATTTGGCGTTTAATGAATGTTTTAAATGGACGACACGACAGTTTCAAATCAAAACAGCACTTTAAAATGAACGCAGTTCACAAAATAACGTGTATAATTTGTTTGTCACAGCTAGGAGGTGCTATTCCTTTGGTAAAATGGGGACCAATGCCGCTTTTCCACTACATGGTCCCGCCACGCCTAAACTTTCCATTACAATACATTCTCTACCTCCTCGATGTGGGCGGAGTCATCACAGCACGGCTGCATGAAAACACGAACACACGAAAACACACCTTGCAAAGCAGTGGTTTTCGGTGTAACTGAATCATTAGAATCGGTTCATTAAAAAAGATTTGTTCACTGAATCGTTCAGTTCTTCCTGCATGGCACATTCACTGAACTGAAATACCACTGAACGGGTTGTGTTTCAGCTCGCGATCGCCGGCTTACATGTTGGACTGTGCCCTCAATTATTTGTTTATTTGTATTTATTATTTATTGATGTTGGGAACCGACAAGCCACTTGTGCTACTGATGCTGAGTCCAATAACAGCCCTCCCGCTCTTTCCGTCTCTTTCCTTTCCCTTCGTTAAAGTTCGCAATGTGTCGCCGCTGTTTGACCTCGCTCTGCTAACATTTCAGGAGTGCTGTCGGTAAATACAAAATTGAGATTTTAGACATTTCCTTTGCTACATGTCGTAGATTAACGCAGGTTTTCAGGATTTTTTAAGTCTTTTTAATTGAGCTACAGTTCGGCATTGTTCGGTCTGATTCTTGTGTCGGACGTCGCACTCATGACTCTTCATCAGGTACTAAAAAAAGTACCAGGTACCAGGTACTAGCGCAAACCCATGTACTGGAAAAGCGCCACAAGTGTGGCAAGTTTAGTACAAAACACATCTTCCAATGTAATCACCGTATTAATAAAGTGTTCATAAAACATCTGTTTACAAAGAAACCGCCCCTCTGTGCAGCCTGCACATGTAAAGTTAGCTGCTATGCAACTCATAACAATGAAGTCTTAACTCAAAACTGCTGCTGCTGCTGAGTGCAGCCTTGTCATAGCAGCAGTGTATATACAGCAGCAGTGTATATACAGCAGAGGTGTATATACAGCAGCGGTGTAAAGCATTCAGAGGAGAAAGTAAAATCCTGCTGTTTGTTCTGCTTGTTAGTTGGGATGTGGGCAGCTCTAGTGTGCTGACCTGTGCTGACTCCTGCCTGGACGCACTGTACACACTGAGCCAGTCCTTTTCATGTCGGCTTCCTCCGGCAGAGTTTGCTGCGAGACGGCACCTTATGCCCCGACGTGCCCACAGCCCGAGATACATCCATGTCGAAATTCAGTTATCGCTGCTACCGGTGCTCGGTGTGTGCATTTGTGGGTGAGAGGGAAGGAGCAGCCGTGTACTGTACTCGTCTGACGTTTGACACTTTCTCCCGGGGACGCGGAAGACATTTTCATGAGTTTGTGTTTGTGTTTGTGCCAATCGCAAACTTTGCTCTCTGGCAAACAGATCATTTGAAACTTGTGAAGTGGAAGTGCATAACTTTTAGTGATTTCTTTTTGTTATGGATGTCATTATTTTGCATCTGTTTGGTCTTCGTGGACAGACTCAGTGTAAAACAGAAAACATGTGAAAACAGTCAAGCAGTAAAATCCCACCTGACTGAGGGAGTGTCTGAGTGTATACAGCAGCAGCACAGAGGCAGGCGGGGGGGTTTATTCTGTCACAACAGGTGTTTAAAGCAGTAGATGCTGTGTCCGTCTGTCCTAACAGTGCAGCATGAGACCTAAACTGAGATCGTGTGAACGTATTTGACAATAGTTTGACCATCAGGATGGTCCTGAGTGGGTTAAGCTTCAGCTGTGATCACATCTTCTCACTTCTCACTCTTCCTTCCCTCCTCTTTCCATTCCTCTGTCGTCCCACTTCACCTTGTAATATTCTAATTATTCTTGTCAACGTGCGTCTTTAGAGACTTCCTGTAGCAGGCAGCGCGCTCACTGAGAGAGCCTCCGCTGACCTTGGAGACAGTCGGAAACAATGATGGCTCATTTAAACCCAACGGGGACAGTCCTTGGTTGGAGCGTGGGAGGAAAGAAGGTGGGGGCCTGCGGAGGTTTGTCGGCTCGCTCCGGGAGTTGCTTTGTCTCCTCCACAGGTAATTAATATGCTTATTAACTCCTCGGCTCATATCGTAATCAAAACCACATCGAAAGAGAGTGGTGGGGGAGGAATATCTTAATGGAATCCACACTTTAACGTACAGGGTTGAGTGTGATGAAAGAAAGTGCTTAAAGTTTAGAGGTGACTGAATCACTGAATCGTATGATGGAGTGTGCATTTCTGCCTCTGGCAGCTGTGCGTGTGTGTGTGTGTGTGTGTGCATGGGGTCATTTGGGTAAACCGACATACGGGCAGTTGTAATTTCACAGCCTGTAAACGAGGACAAAGTTTGAGGACAAATATTTGATGCGCATGTCACTGCGCAGGCTAATGATGGGTACATACTGTATTTATATACTGTACTTATATACTGTGTGTGCACACTTAAATAGTAATTGCATTAATTTGGCCTTTAAAGTTTGACTAGAAATTGAAGCCTGCCCCACACTCGACAGTGTGACAGATCTGATCGTGGGCGTCTACTGATTTTAGGATGATTTCAACAGATTATCTGGACAAATTATCCTGTAGTGTGAGGGATTAGCGGACGTGATTTTAACGCCCTCAGACGCATCAGAGACTTCCCGATTTCAAATCATATTAAACATGTTTGATATTTACGACTGAACAGCGATTGTGGCGTGAACAATGAGAGCGAGTTGACCGGGAAACAGATGTCAGTTATTTGTCTTTGACTGCTTAAACACGAGGACTGTTTGGCTGTTTGAAGAGAAAAATCATAATATTATGAGAATAAAGTTGTAATATTATGATATTCTTATTTATCATTATCCAATGTATTACTATTATCATCATCATCATCATCAACAATAACAATAACAACAATAATCATAATAATGATAATAATAAATAGCAGCAGATATAACCAGCATTTCCTCCTCCAGTCCACAAAAGAGATGATTTTCTCCAAGTCTGTGTTTGTGATTCCTTCTTTCAAACAGACTCAGTTTCTTTCTCCTGATGCTAAAGATAATGTGGTGCTGATGTGCCAAAAAATATGAAGTATTTCTTTCTTTGTGAAGCCCAAAATGTAATAATAAATTTCACAAAAATGCTCCGCGTTCCTCATCTTGTCGCCGGTTACATAGTTGCATACTTTATTCTCATAATAGTAAGACTTTATTCCTGAAAGATTCTCAAAGTCTTCAGTTTGGCCCGAATGCTCTGTCGTGATACAATCATTGTGAACACTAATAACTACAATGTGTTTACCAAGAACTCATTCAATGGCATTTTAAATGAAGAAAAATCGAATCATTATACAGGATACGCAAAGAAAGATATCACATGGTGAGTTGAAAGTAATGAAATATCAGTGCGAGCAATTTAATCTCTTACGCACATTATTTATTTAATCATATTTATGACTGTATGTCTAATCTTCTATTCCACTGACTGTCATGCAATATTTATTTAAAAGGAGAATGTGTATTTCATTTTCCAGCAGCAACAGAGTACCTACAGGTGAAGGAAGACGATTGACGAGAACATTGCGAGAGCGTTGCAGCAAAAAAAAGAAGAAGAAGCTTCCTTTAAAATTCATCTATAGTCACCCCCTCGGCTGCTGAGATGGGTTGGCCTGTATGACCTCACTCCTGTAGGAAACTATGCAGGTAGTTGCGTGAGTCTGTTGAGAATGCAGAGTTTCACACGCCCGAGGCCACATCAGACCTCATCAGGCCAGCTGTCCGGATCCAGGTGTTGTCTGAATCCGGAGGCCTCACCTCTCTGCGCTCCGCTTCGCCCCCTCAGCTTAAGTGTGAGAGCGTTTCTATTCGAGCAAACGTGTGCGTGTGCGTGCGCTTTTACTAAAGGCCAAAGCAGACAGATCTGACTCGACACTCGAGAAGGACCTCGTAACCTCAAAGAGGAGGGCTCGAGCCTGCCAAACAATCACATTACCCCAAACCATGGGCGGGAAGTGGGCTGCACGGGATGTGAACTGACAAGAAACTTCCAGAGGGTTTGGATTGATGGCCTCTTTGTTGTTCACATAACAACATCCATCCAGATTTAAAAAAACAAAAAAACCAAACCTACATGTGATTTTGTTTATGCATGCCTGGTGAAGCGAGCGCAGAGGTGAGAAGCAATACAGCGTGTTTTAAATTAGCAGGTGTGAAATGATGTTTTGCTGTGGGGTCGGTCAGCGGGCTGAATGCAAAGCAGCGTGTACATAACTGACACACACACACACACACACACACACAGCTCAGGCTTCACTGTGCACCAGTGGGAAGACCAGCAGCACGAGTGAGTACATGGCTGTGGAACAAAGACGACAGACAAACGTGGACGACTTTGCAGAGAAAGCCAAATGTCACACGTGATGTGTTTCTTCACAGAGGACAGCGACAGAGAGTCAGAGTCAGAACGTGAACAGTTCCAGGAGAATGAACAGGACGATGTCTCGTCCACCTATTTACAATTTAACCCATGAGTAATTATTTTTAGCATGTACTCGTCCCTGCAATGTTCTCATTTGGATTACACAATAAGAGACTGGACTGTATCTGCTACGACTTCATTCACTATGTTTACATACAACAGTTTAATCGAGCTAAAGCTGTAGTCCGACGTAGTAAGACGTAGTAAGACGCGTCCCCACCGTCCATAAGCAAACCTGCACCCTTGCCATGTTGTCCGAGGAAAGACGGCACTGGCGCCGCATGATTTCTGGCAACAGTGCTGCAGTTTATACGTTGTCTCCTTCAACGTCCGGGGTCAAAGACCAGGGAGGATGATTTTGGGGCATGCGCAGAAGTCCGACTAAACATATGAATGAAATGCCTATGAATTTAGCATTATCCAGGTATGTTAGTCCGACTAAGACTAGCTCGACAAATGTGTTTACAGTACGTGACATTAAGAAAACAAAATTGTTGTCTTAGTCTGACTAAAACTGGACTTTCTCTCCAACTGAAAATGGGCCCAATACAAAACCTGGAGGAACTCCACTCAACAGAAAGGTGGAAGACGGTTGATTGATTAATTGCATTTTTCCGCATGTGCTGCGTGCGATGTTTCAGGGAGCGGTGGTGGCACAATTCATTTTCTTTCTCCTCATTTTGCAATCTAGTCAGAGATGAGTAGGGAACGTGCACACACTGACTCTCTCTCCCACTGGACGTGTCCCATTGAGATACAAGATCTCTTCTTCCAGGGAGTCCTGGTCAAGATAGCAGCATAGATGAGACCATTTCAGATCTAAAACTCACAACACAATATAAAAGTTAAAAGGAGATTATTAAAAAAAGAGAGATATTGTAATGTAAAATAACTCTTACTCCATGGAATTATTCACCTTTAACCTAATACCTGCATAGTTTTAGTTCAAAAACACTTTTAGTGGGTAATGGATTTGCTAATCTTTCTGTTCCTGGAGCCCAAGGCCATATTTGTCCTTATTTCTCCTTTCTCTGATGCCTTTCGTGTGCTAGTTCATGACGTGAGAACCGGCTATAAAACTATGTAACTTTCCGTGTTCCATCTTGACTCTTTCTCTCTTTGCAAGGAAGTAAACAACGCTTCAACAACCCAGTTTTATTTCCTCATCAGACATCTTGAGACAAATGTCCCCACGACGACTTGGTGTCAGAAGTGGGATTCGAACCCACGCCTCAAAGATATACAGGCCATACCAACAAGATCCTTAATCCGAACCACATAAAAGATGTTATGTAAAACACACACATCGCTGGCTATTGGAAACACGGTGTTTTTACACACACACACACACACACACACACGTGCACTGACTTCTGTTCATTTAGACAACATAGACAAAAGCATGATCCCATATCCTAACCACAATTCAAATCTGCCAAATTAGGGCCAGGTTTTGGACTCATGAGGACTCCTGGTCCTGATAAAGGTCAGTGCCAGAAAAGGTCCAAAAAGGTGACAAATACAAGTACACACAAACACACACACACACACATGGATCAAAGGGAAACCTGGAGGTATAGGATTCCTCTTTTTATTCTTCTATTTTACCTTAAAAAAATAGAGGCTTTGAAGAAGCCCCACGAACAGAGAAATATATAATTTACAATCATCAAAAACTGAATGTGGGTTTTTGGGCTGTGTTTTTATAATACCCTCAAGGTAAAAGTAGGTGAAGAGCCGGGGGAGATCTCATCACCCATGACATTTCTTTACAGATCTTAAAAGGCTCTGATCTCCATCTGCAGCCAGCCTTTGAAGGCCCTGAATACATTTCTAATTTTCCAGTGCCTCAAAGCAAGTGCTAAACCCCTTATTGCTGTCAGAGATTATTTCTAGTGTTTGGCCTTATTAGACAATAGTCTGCAGAGTGAGGCAGAGAGAGGCCACGGTTACAAATGAAATAGACCGTGCCACTAAACCTGGAGCAGAGTCAATGGGTTTTGCAGGAGGTTTTGAGGTTTTTTGGTATTGAGACGCTGAAGTGACAGTCAGATGATGACAGAAACTGGACACAAACAGAAAGGAGAGTGACATATTTTCTTTAAATGGTGATTAACAGCAAATTCAATTTCTGGATTCATTTGGATGGAAATGTTGTCATGGATTTTCCAAAGCTCACTACTCAACCCATTACCCATCATGATAGTCAGGCTGCCTGGATTTATTTTGGCTGTAGAAGTGAGTGAGTGAGTGCTTCTGCCCCTATATCTGGCAGTTATTCAACCATTTAGCTCCATTTCTCTGCTTTCCGGTATCTGGTATCCATCCATCTTCTACTCCGCTTTATCCTCCACATGAGGGGGTTGCTGTGCCAATCTCAGCTGACATAGGGTGAAAGGCGGGGTCACACTGTAGTAGCCACTCGTGAGTTAGACTTAGTTTAGGGTTAGTTTTAATGATGAGTGAAGGATTACTTGTTGTTAAATATTCTTGCTTCCTTCTGATGTTATTTTGTTCCATTAGATAAAGGGTACCATGGAAACTTTTGGCGCATTTCCACCAGCTCTACTCGCCTCGCCTCGAATCTCCACTACAAAAAAGTACCTACTTAACGGAGGAGTGGGCGGAGTCATCACTGACGGCTGAGTGAAACTGCGGTGACTTTGTTTTATACGTGACACACACACACACACACACACACACGAGTGACTAGTGACTTTACACCAGACTTCTGTAGTTGTTGGAGATTAACCCACATTTTAATGATCGTTAAGTAGCTTTAACTTACAATTCGGCACAGTTTGGCTTGATTTCTGTCCACACGTCTCCGGAGTTAACCCACATTTTTAGGATTGTTAAGTAGTTTTAAGTGATCTACAGTTCGGCTGTTGTGTGTGGGACGTCTGATACGTACTGGAAAATATCTAGCAGTTTGCAGGTGGATGTGTCCGTTAGAAGCTCTACTAGGTTTGGTGTAATAAGGTTTTTTAACCATCAGGACACGCTACATTACGTTGGTTACGTTGTATTACTGTTGAATCAATAGATCGTCCATCACAACCTGGAACATGACGGGAAAATTTCCATGTGTTGTTGATCCTAAAGAGCTTGGATAGATGTATGGCAAGTGGAAATAAATGTGCAAACCCTTCACACAACTCTTTCTTGCCTTGGTGATTGGTGAATTAAAACACTACCTACAAGAAAAGATTCTGGACAATCCTATGGTTGCTCAAAAGGTGAATTTTTAAAAGACTGTAGCAAGTTCACAACTGGACTTGCTTAAGTACATTTCACCTCCCATTCAAGAGGCGTCTTCAGTTCTGTCTGACCGATGGGATAGTTTCATATTTGTACTTTTCCACATGGGTTCACTAAGGAAAATATGTGGAAAATTTGACTATGAGGCAGGCAGGGAATTCAAAACAACACCCTGAGCAACTTTTGGTGTTCACCCGACGCTGGGTTATTTTCTGTTACCCAATTCTCTACAAACTAAACAGTGAGATTCAAAAAACAAACAAAATGTACTCAGAAGTAACCTTATGTATTCTGCCATTACAAGATGTAAAAAAAAGTAACTACCACAAAACCCTGCACCATTAATAACCGTGTCCATACAAGGAGATGGAGACTTGTATAGTCCATTTAAAATGTCTCCGCAACACAATAAAAGCTTCAAGTCTATATTAGGCACAGCATTGCAGTCTGAGAGCATAAATATCTCCCTCAGCCTCTTTATTGTTTGTTTACTGAAGACATAGGACCAGGGTTGAATGCAAACTGTCACCTGAGCGATGTCTCCGGGGGCAACGCTGAATATAAAAACCTAACGAGCCACGGGGCATGATGCGATGATAAATATGTGTCTATAAAGGCCTTATTGGCTTTTCATTTGGGTGTAATGAAAGTGTGAAGGAGAGAGGGAAGGCCCCTAAGTGTAAAGCATGTTCTACATAAATCACACCCAAGTGTCCACACACACACGAGAGAGCGAAAGAGAGAGGGAATAACTGCACTGATAGAAAATAAAGGATGAAATCCTTGAGCATTAGTAAACTGATTTGGTCGTTACTCTGCATCCCGCGCTCAGACGTCTCCCTTCTTATATTTTCAGCACAAATGACACTAATCATACAAACATAAAGTTCATTATATATATATATAATAAGAAAGAATAAAAGCACTCGGCTACAGATATTATAACATACAGTCTCCACAAGGACGTGTCCGTGTCAGATCATATCGAGTCTGCTGCTGAACAAGCTTGTGTCATGTAATGTGCGAAAGCATGTACAAACATGTTTTCGCACATTACATGACATCAATCTGTCACTGTGTGTGCCTGAAAACCTGCACTTAAAGCCGCACGCTGCCAACTTACAGACGCCGAGACGGGGAGGAGATGTGTAAAAATTGACCATTGGGTTTGTATGTATGAAAATTGTAAGTGAAAGAGCAGAAATGTCTGTTATGTGTCACTTGTGTTTTTTGTTTGGGACAGTTGTGTTACTTGTATGAACATGAACACCAGGTGTAACTTTTATTTTTTGGACAATCTAGCAGCCGACCAACATCCCTGCAATGTTCTCATTTGGATTAAACGATAAAAGTTGCTGCTGTACATATTATTTTTTAAACATATTGAGACTGGATTTTATCTGGTACAACTTCATTCAGCACGTTTACATGCAACAGTTTAATCGAGCTAAGGCCTTAGTCCGATTAAGACCCCACCGTCCATAAGTGTTGTCTTAAAGGAAGACGCCACTGGCAACAGTACTGCAGTTCACATGTTGTCTCCTTCTAAGTCTGGGTCAAAGACCAGGGAGGAAATTTTGGGGCATGCGCAGAAGTCCGACTAAACGTATGAATGAAACAACTATGAATTGCATTATCCAGGTATGTTAGTCCGACAAAGACTTGCTGGATTTTACTCGAACTAACGTGTTTACGTGACATGAAGAAAACCAAATTGGTGTTGTTAGTCTGACTAAAACTGGACTTTCTCTACAACAGAAAATGGGCCCAATTCCAAACCTGGAGGAACCCCACGCCACAGAGAGGTATCAGCTCAAAGAGCTGAGAAAGTGGATGATAGCTCATTTCACCTACATGTTGAAACTCTTTTCCAAGTGTATACTTGGAACTAAATGTACTTACAATATTCTCACTATACTCTGGTCTATATTTCTGAAGATAAATCACCAAAAGAGTAAAATAATGGGTCCTCATTTCAACAAGCATTACTTTAACGGGGAGAGAGTTGCTGCAGCATAAAATATTCTCACATTTTCTTACACTATTACAGAGGAACATAAATGATTCCCCCCAATTATTCGAAAAAATAACACAACCCGCTGTCATATTGCTTATTTATTGGCCTTCAGTGTTTTTTTTATTTTATTTTTTTTTCCTCCACTTTGGTACGAAGGTAAACTAAAGACTTTAGTAGTTGGGTCCGTGCCATTTTTTTCCCTCCTATTTTTGCAGTACCAGCAGAATACATAAGTGCCCTCACTAATGGCTTTTCCCAGAACTCGGGCATGTTGTGAGATCCTGTAAATGCAAAGTCTTTACTTTTTTCGGTTCACATGTACTGTAGACTGAGGGTTCGTCGAAATCCAAGCAATTGATCGCTATCCAAAATAATCAAACGTGCACCGTTGACGATTATAGGGAGAACATCTGGGGCATGGGATGAAAGGTAAATGTTTTCAGAGTGGAGTGGGTGATGAGGGACGGCGAGTGCATGAGTGAAGGAAGAGGGGGAAGAAGTGTGTGTGTGTTTGTGTGCTCGTAAGGCGGCGTTACAAACCTAAGCAGGTGTGACAGTTCTGAAAGCGTTCATGGGGGAAAAAAAGGTTTCCTTGGCCTTGTAGCAATGCTAAACTAAGCGTGACCCTCCGACTGAACGCAGCCTCTCTCTCTCTCTAAACCACCCAAGAACAGGACAACCCTCCACTGAAAATGTGTAAACTATAGTGTTTCACTTTCAAATACCTCCTCCTCTTTATTTCTACCCACCACTTTCATATTATTCTGTTAAAGATTGCTATACAAATGATATACAACATGATGTGATAGGAATACCCTGCAGAGTTCATTTGAAATTAGTATTTTTGCCTCCACAGTTGTTGCAATATTTGTATGAGCAGTCAAATATTGTTCAGTGTGGTGTGGAAATGTCACTTTCACTGCGCACGTCCACGTTAAATTATCACAACAATTAGACGATAAGCTCTACTGGTAACATTTCTCCAAAAAATAAATGCCATTACATTTTGTGCAGACATTGACGGTCCTCAGATAAGGCATGCGGAGTAAAATAATTATACGTTTATATTTATATCAGTTGAGCTGTATCAGCTCTACAGAGGCTACCATTTTGGACCATATGACGAGACCTAGAGGGTGGAGCCAAGACGTTTTGGTTGATTGGAAATAATTGGAAACACCTGGGCCCAGGTGTTCTCCAACCCATAAGACATGTCCTTCTCTTGTTTCTCTCTCTCTCTCAGCCTGACGGCACTGATTATGAATGGTTTGGTCACTCGGCACATTACTCAGCATACAGTACATGCCTTATTTACTGTTAGTTTATAAAATAAA
Organism: Solea senegalensis; assembly: GCF_019176455.1. Classification (NCBI taxonomy): domain Eukaryota; kingdom Metazoa; phylum Chordata; class Actinopteri; order Pleuronectiformes; family Soleidae; genus Solea; species Solea senegalensis. Next base: position 17,993,383 of record NC_058039.1, on the reverse strand, counting down.
TGTACTTTCTATTTGACCCAAAGCTGTGTTTCCCTCCCTTATTCGTCGTGTCCAATAGCCCATAACGGACAAAGTAAACATCTTTAGAGTCTGAAGGCTACATCAACAACACAATCGGAAGGGAAGGGTGAAGTGAGGGATATTCAGATGCAACGTCACCATAAAATGTTCTCTGATACTGAAGTTTAAGCTAAGTCTAACGAGATGCTGCTCACACAACATGGTAAAGAGAGAAAGACGACAGAGCAACAGCCCCTGTGTATTTTTAAAAAAGATTAGACAAGAGAGTGATGTAAGAGTGAACCAGTGATGCAAGCATGGACTAAAATAGCCAATGACGTTTGACAAGAGAGGCAGTAGATACACCTTCGTTCGTGCATGTGCATAAATTCAATACTTTAAACTAAACTACTATTTTTTTAGATTTACACCTGGATCAACAAATAACATGTAATTTAGGGGTTTAGTTACACTTTAGGTACTGTGGCATCTACTGCATGAACAAGAGGAAAACGCCACCATCATCGTTGCAGACTTATTGTCTTGTTATAGTGCACTTTCTAAAAAAAAACATACATTCTGTGAAAACTGCTGTAAGGAGCCAATAACAGTTCAATTTGTTTGAATTTTAGTGGAGTTTCAGAGTTCCGTTTTCCTCTTAATGCTGTTTTACAGGCTTCTCTGCTTTCACACCGATTAATCTCTGGGGTTAACACCAACTCCTTGCCATTTTGGGGGAATCTTTTGGGCATGACAAATAGTCAGATGCAGAGATCTTGAATTGCAGATGCTCACATAAGCCTAAGCCCACTGTTTACCCCGCTTCCATCTGCCCCCTGTTTACCCCCAGCCGGTGGCTGTGTATGTTAGGGGACAGGGGAAGTCCACACAAGCAGACGGCAAGAGTGTGAGCTATTGGATTGGAACCCCTCCACCTGCCAAGAGAAGTAACTCTTCCTTTTATGAGCCAATTGAAATTCAGCTCACAGGCTATCCATTCTGTCAATGACAAGCAGAGTCAGGACAACCTTGCAACCCCCGACACTAATAACATTGTAATGGTCAGAGATAGATCATGCTGAATGCTGATAGTTAGAGTGGGTCTTCGGCCTCCCATAAGTGTTTATTACAGACAATTTTTGCCTTCATTTGTTTTGAGCAGATGCACGCCTCGGTACACCTGCGGTCAATCGTAATAGTTTTCACTCTGGCAGCAGCAGACTGACAAATGATCTGCAGTTTTTTGCTGTTTCCTCATCCGCGTGCACATAACATACACACACACACACACGGCTATACTGTATATGCTTATGAAACTCTCTTGCTTTGTATGCATTAGGCCGGCTCTGACCTCTGACCCCCGTGTGCTCCACTCGGTGACATGACAGGTTCATTAAGGCACCACCATCTGCATCAGAGAAATCCATCACCGAGAAGTCGGCGATGCAAAACGTTCTTTTCACTCACACGTAAGTGTTTATGGATCAATATTTGTGGAGAGGATGATGAGCCCGAGAATAGGCTTCTTCCTCCTGACTCTCAGGCATCAGTGAGAGAGTGAGTGTGGCCCTGCTTTTGTTATGATTCACACAGCCACTAAGTGGCAGTAGAGAGCCTGGAATGACAAAAATGGCCCTCAACTTCATAGTCAGGAGCTAAAAACCATTGAAACAAATTAAAAAAGATGTGTCATCATCCACCATTACTCTATCCACAAAATCTGGACATGACAATTTAGCACTCATGACAGTAAAGGACATCTATCTATCTATCTATCTATCTATCTATACTGTTAAGCCTTCTGGGCATGCCCCAAATATATATGATTTAACAGTCTCATTTTCAAATTAAAAGCCATGGCTAATTGCAACAACTCAGTTCAACAACAAAGTATAATAAAGCTGGTTAAAGCTGACCCTAGATGTGCCTCGGTAAGCTTGTGAAAAATAATAATAATAATAATACTAATAATAATGACCAGACCTGACCTCCATGCCAAGTTTCAAGCATTTCTATGCACGTTAATGACAGGAAAGCCACAGATCAGGACAACAAGTATCAGGACATTCGGTGGAATTAAATTTTGCCTCAGTTTTCACCTTAGGAGGCGCTATATAGAGCCCTGGAGCAACGGGACCCCAATATCTTATTATAGGCAGACCTGACCTCTTCAAGCAGTTTCAACCGTTTTATGCACTTTGACCCCCTCAAAAATGACCACAAAGAAGTTAGAACATATATACATATATATATATATATATATATATATATACATATATATAAATAAATATATATATATATATACATAAATATATATATATATACATATATATGTACACACACACACCACCAGTTATCATCATATAACTCACTGTAGTGGGGGTTATCATCTCCAGTGGAGGCGGTGCACGTCCACACAGTAGGCGGCGTCAGACCGTGTGAGCTCACTTCCGTCCGACTTGACTGGGATCAGTGTTCTCCGTCTTTTTGTTCTCCCATTTCATCCAGCACAGCACAGCTGCGAGCACGGAGCCAGCAGAGGCGCGGAGAGAGAGAGAGAAACAGACACGCAGAGAGACCACGAGCCCGCAAAGTAGCGGACGCATATTTTTTCCTGGTGCACAAACGCCCGGTTGCCACATGCGAAACGCAGTCTGCGAAGAGGATACGCCGCATTTGTTAGTTACATAACTGGACTACTTCTTTTCTTTTATTCTTGGGCTTTTGCCTCTTATTTTGTTGCACCGAAACTGACCCCCCCTCCCTCTCTAAACTCAAAATGGAGAACGACGACAAATACCTCCCTGAGCTGCTGGCGGAAAAGGACAGTCTGGACTTGTCGTTCACGCACGCCATGAAACTTTTGAACGCAGGTAAAGTAGTGCGGTGTGCGGTGTTGTGTGTGTGTGTGTGTGTTTATCCTCACCCTACAGTGGGGTATGTGTGTTGAGAGCGCCACGCGTGTGCGGAGCCGGGACGTGGACAAGCTCATTCACAGTTCGAGCTTTCACTGTTTCACTAAGTACAGATGTGTGTGTGTGTGTGTGTGTGTGTGAGAGAGACGTTCAACTAACGTCTGAAACGGCAGACTTGCGCCGTTGGAGTACGCACTTTCAAATATGCTCTTCACGCTAATTTCCGCTCCCCCTCACAGCTGCGGCGTGTCTCTGTTGTCTCTCCGGACACTCGTGTTGAGTTCACGGACTCAGTGAGTGAGTCCTCCAGTTTAGCGGTTGGAAAAAAAATGTTTTTATCCGGTTGTATCCGGCAGGCAGCGGCGTCGCGCGACCCGCCAGCCGAGAACCGGTCGCGAGTCATGGAAACTTCCAGATCCCGTTGAGTGTTGGGGGGTCTCGACCGGGAGAGAGATTTTGCTGCTGAAGTCAAGATATGACAGAATTATAGTTGTGCTGGAGCGTTTGGTGCTCGTTATTTTGTGTGGTCGTCAAGTTAGCTGCTAAAATGTGCTTTTATCCAACCATTTTATGTACATTTGTTAATGTAAATGTTCAGAAAACACGACGTAACATGTGATGTTTGAGAAAGCACATGGCAAAACATTAGGGCATCAAAGTGTAAAACTGAAGCACTCTCAGTGTAGTGAATATGTATTAGTTTTTACAGCAGAGAGTGTTAGATATTGTGATTTACAATTTGAATTACTTTCATTCTAAGTCAATCTTCAGTTCACTATTCACTGGGTAATGGATTTAAAACATGCTGGAGCACTGATGCATGAGATGCCATCAACATCATTTTCTTTACTACAGAAGTTGCAACTGAGTTAAAGTAACTCATTCCAATAAAGAAAATAAGACCTCGAGGCAGGCGACCTGATGTCAGTGTTTTAATTTGCCTTTGCAGATTGATAATGGCATTGTGTCATGACAGTTGTCGAGCCCAAATGTCCTTCCTCTGGTTGTTTTGAGTTTCTCTCTGCAAAGCTGCTTCCCGTGTAAGAACCTCAGACACCTGCTGAAGATTCAGCTGGCCTCTTTTTGGCAGGATATGCGATATCTTTGCCTCGTCTCTGAACCTCAGCGTTGGAATGACACGCAAAAGGTGTGCATGTGTTGTGTTCATTGTGGATTCCCCTCCTTAATGCATCCAGTCAGAGCCACCCCTCTTCTCTCAAGTCTGCAGCTGGTAGACTGTGGTGTGGCTGACGTGTTTGCACACAGCAGGCTCATGAGTTGTCATGATCAGGAGAGAGGAGGCGGTCTGAGATGGTGCTGTGTGCCTGGGAGGAAGGGTTGATGGATGGTGGTTGTGTAGTGCCAGCAGCTATGTCCAAAAGTGAATTAATTGGAATATAAATGCTAGAGTATGAATGGTCACACAATTGGAAAATGTCCTCCAGGTCTTCAGATACTAGATGATCTCCTCAAATGTCTTAAAACAAAATAGGGAAAAAAACATACAAAAGCTTTGTATTGTCAAAGCTGTTACTGGTATATGCTTGTAGCAAACAGTTATTGGATTATTAATGTGAACATTTCCACTCTTATTAACTATGTTGCCCAATAAAAGCCAAATGAAACCAATCGCATTTCATTCTTCTGAAAGCAATATTGATTGGTAGTTCTTCGGTTATTGTTGATTTGTTGGATTGTTGTTTGAAATAATTTCATAAACAGGAAAACTCAGGCTTAAAAAGTGAAGATGTGTTACTAGAATTTAACATTTCAGCCTATTTATACACCAACATCTTACTGTTTTCACCACGTATTTGGTTAAACATAAATCCACCTGGTAATTATGCCAACGATATGCTCTGTGGTTCCTGTGAGATTGCCTTGCCTGAAACGATTCCTCTCCCCTTCTAGAAATTGATAGAATCCAGAAAGGCGAGACTAAAAAGGAGGCAGAAGCATACCTGGACCTTTTCACAACAAAGAACATCAAACTTAAGGAGCGGGTGCTCATACCTGTCAAACAGTACCCGAAGGTGAGCTGACTTTGCCTCTGATATTCTGATTTTTTCTTTTTTTCTTTCGTTCCTCCTCTGTCCTGTTGTCAGTGTGAACTCCTCTTTATTAAATTTATCCTTCAGCCAAGTTTCAATTATAAAAAGCCACAGGGTTACTCGAGAGCCCCAAATGACTCCTCTCAACCTTGATCTTAAAGCCCCAGAGCATAATTACAACAGATACTAGCATGTCTTAAGGATCAAAATGTTAATATCACAATGGTCAGAATAGATCCATAGTCGAATAACTTTTAGGTTCATTTTTATTTTTTCATGTTAACACAAATTGAACAACCACACTTTTTTCTAAAAAGAGTCAAATCTATAGCTGCAACCCCCAGATCAATACGAGTATTGACACAACTGTCTGAGCTCCAGACTTGAGTTTAATTTGTGCGTCAGGAATAACAAAGCTAACGAGAGTGTTCTTCTCCGACTATAGAAGGCTCCTTTTACAGCTCCAGCAGGAATTCCGTTAATGCGTTTGGCAGTGACATCTAATTGTAGAGGACACATCATATACACAGTAATCACACTGTTGAAAGATTGAGGAGATACAGATTGCTGCTTTTGATCACAGGCTGGTTCTGGCTCAGTGCTTGGATAATTGTAGCAAATGGTAACCGGCGGTATCACAGCCCTCAAGGGCTCCTATCGACCTTCCTTGGTAAATCTACTTCTTACGGGCTGTGGTGTGCACAACAGGCCCTCTTCTCCGCCAGCGATCGCTCCTTCACTTTCTCTGCATTAAACTCGTCTCGCCCCTTTTTGATTGTAACGCCGGTGTTTTTTTTTTCTGCTTTGCTTTGTTATTAGTTCAATTTTGTGGGGAAGATTTTGGGACCTCAGGGTAACACAATCAAACGGCTACAAGAAGAGACCGGAGCCAAGATCTCTGTGCTGGGCAAAGGATCCATGAGAGACAAAACCAAGGTACGATACACACACACACACACACACACACACACACACACACACACACACACAAATACAGTGCTAAACGCCTGTGAGAGAGTACTTGAAGCCATAAGGCATCTGGTCTATACTTTAGGGGGGCAGCAGGCAATGAGCCCAGATAATGTCAACTGGCAGGACTTAATGTAAAGCCAAGGGCAGCTGTGTCCATACATCTGTTTCAGGAACCCGCAGGATCTTACACAGAACTTGTTCCCTGCCTGTTCACATTACACTATAAACAATGGAGTTAACACATCAATGCCCCTTTTTGAGGTGGTAGCTGTGCTGTCTTTGACTCTTTTTTTTTTTTTTTCCCAGGAGGAGGGGTTGAGGAAAGGCGGCGAGCCCAAGTACGCCCACTTGTCCATGGACCTGCATGTATTCATTGAGGTGTTTGCCCCCGTTCCCGAGGCTTACCTGCGCATGGCACACGCCATGGAGGAAGTCAAGAAGTTCCTGTTTCCCGTGAGTTTGCCTTTGCTGTTGGCTTGTTTGTTTGTCTGTTTGCTTCCTTCCCTTGAAATGTAACTACCAACCCGCCCCCCCAACTAATTCAATTAATTATTTAGCAGACATTTAAGGGAAATTATGAAAGGCTAAAGCAATGTCTTGAAGAGTTGACAGACAAAACAGTGCTTTGACTAACGTTCTAATGACATTTGTATTGTGCAGCTTACTGATGAGGTGCCAGCTTAATGCAACTCGAACAAGCCAATGATTATTTTTCAATTAATCTGTTGATTCTCTAATTTATTGTTTGATATGTAAAATGGTTTAATTGATGCAGTGCTATGTTAATGTTTTCAAGTACCTTGGAGGTTTTCTCCCCCGCCAATTGACTACATTATTAAATTGAATCTCTGCTGCTCTATCAGTCTATTATGGAGTAATTGTTTCAGTTGTACACACACTTTTTTTGTCTAAAAGTCAGTGCACAGATGGAATACTCGTCCAGAAAAGGGTTGAGTGGTGGCATAACTGAGGATGTCCGTTTCAGAATAGGCGAGCAACCACGCGTCGGTCGCTGTCATCTCAGCTCTCTCCTGACACGTAAAGCAATCGTCGGAAGAGGATGAATTGGGTTTGCTTTCACAGTGTCGGCGGGGTCACCCTTTGATATGGCTCGTCCGCAAGTCCGTCCCTCACTGTGTCTTCGCAGTATGATGTTCGTTCTTCAGGGAGTGACAGGAGTCGCTCCGGAGATGCACAGCTCCCAGACAGATATGTGGGCTTTATTGGTTTTATGCCGAGAGATTCTTAAGCGTGGGCCAGCGCCGTCTGCTGTCAAATCCAGCTGTAAGAAACCGTAGTGCTGGAACAATGGCTCCTGCCCAGGGGTTTTTTGAGATGCCTCACAGTTTTTAATTAGTGTGGAGGGTCCTTTTCAGAAGGAATAATAAGTTGGATGAGAGTCAGAGTGAATGCTGGTTTTTGCCATGTTATGTAAAAAGTAATCTGTCAGACTGGAAGTCCTTCATCTGAGAATGGGAAATATGTTGATGAATAAATCTCTGAGAAAATGGGTGGACATGATTTGCTGAGGAAATGTTTTATGCATCATCTGTACTTCTCAGGTATTCCAGTCATCTTTGACAATTCCTCCTCATCCCTTTTTTGTCTGCTAATGTAAATGCAGAAAGCAGGGGGCTTGCTTCTGTGTCAGTGATTTGCATAGCTTGTTATTTTTCAACACTTGCGAAAAAGAAAATATATCTTTTGAGAATGTAAGAAACCTCATTAATCTAAATACCTCATTGGATAAAGACATGTCACCTCAGTGGTTTGTTAAATGCAAGTGCAGTCGCGCTCGTCTTGGTCTGAGACGAATTTGTAATCAGTCAGATGTTTTTCTTCTGCTTTTTGCTCCATTGAAAAGAATTGAAAGCCATGTTGTGCGCAGCATGGTCTAGTGTTCCCCCCTCCCCGCTCCTTTCTCAACATTGTCAGTGCAATGTCACGATTCCAGTCCAGAGACTCATTTATATAAGAGTATTGATTGGGTCACAGTGTCGCTCTTGTGACTGGGTTCACAGAAAGGCGGCAGTTTGTGCTGCTCAGCACAGACGGCCGCACTCGCTCACCCACCCTCACTTAGTGTTTTGTAGACGGAATAAAGAAGCAACCTCTGATGCAGACCTGTCAGGAAGTGCAGGCAGAAGTGATTTACATTTTGTGCATGATGGAGAGGAGGCACATGGAGACGGCGAGCGTGGATGGATGGTTTCCAGCCTCCCACATTCATGACCCCTCCCTCCCCTCTCACACTCTGACTCACTGGCGCTGAGACTTTTTCTTCCACTCGCTCTGTTAACCATTAGGGGAAAGCTGAGCATCTCTGTGATTGTGCTCCACTCGTTCCCGCACACTTTTCCTCCCTCGCTTTTCACTTCTCCTGTGTAATGTGCTCTTGGTTTTTAACTTGTCCTCTTATTGTGTGCATGTGTTTAGGATATGATGGATGACATCTGCCAAGAGCAGTTCATGGAGATGAGCTACCTGAACGGAGGCCAGGAGCACGGAGCCCGAGGTCGCGGGGGCATGCCGGGCAGGGGCCGTGGAATCCCTCCTGCTGGAGCGCACAGGTGAGGAGACGCGCACACACACACACACACAGATATTCTTGTATAACAGTGGCTGGGTCGGTGAAGTAATAAAAAGATCTAGATCTGTTTCAATGAAAATGCTGAGTAAGATTAGAAGGACAGTTAGAATGGCTTTTCTGTAATTGTGTATATCAGAAGATGCCTTCATATACACTTCATATTCTATGTTGCCTATAAGCTTAGTGTTATAAGACAGCTGTCTGATGTAAAGTGGTCTTATTGGCTTGTTTTTGAAAAGGCACAGTGCAAAGGTTTTCCCTGATACCATTAAGACCTCAGGCTCCCTGATTCTAACGGCTTAAAAGCTTTACTCCCTAACCTACATTTCTCAGCCTGAAAATGTTGTTGCCGTTATTCTAAATGGTAAAAGTTAGCCTCTGAAACTGGATATGACTGGAAACAACAGGCCACATTTGTCAACGGTGCACGTTTTTGTAGCTTATTGATTTTTCTGTTGTTTTTCTGTCTTGATGAACATTCGAGCAAACGCATTAAATAACAATAAGTCAAAGGTTTACGCTGGCAGCACATCTAGTATTGTGTTTCTGCGTCAGAGATGGAGAAAATAAAGGTTATGTAATTATGTGTTTTCTCTTCCTGACAACAATCAGTGCTTTCACTGTCATGACTTCACTTTAAGCACCTTAGCTTCTACTCGCTCAATAATAAACGCGTTACTTAAATAGGACGCTAACGCATTCGTTAACAGATTTCACAACTACAGATTAGAGTAATGACCGCTGCTCTCGTCTTTAGGGGAAGAGGAATGCCTCCTCGTGGAGGTGCTGTGAGGGGAGGCGTGACCCGAGGTGGCCCAGCCAGAGGCGGCCCAGTGAGGGGTGGCCCGGGAGGTCGAGGAGGGCCCCCTGCAGCACCTGCCAGAGGAGCTGTGGCACCGCGTGCCAGGCCTCCAGCTGCCGGACCTCCCCAGAGGATGGCGCCCCCACCACACCAGCACTCCTCCACTGCAGCCTCTGAGAACTACGATGAATATGTAAGTGGGGAAGTCATTCATTGTTTTGGGCACCCACTTAGCTTTGAACTGCTCATCCAACATCAGTTTGCTTTAGTGCTATGGAAGCACTTTGGGGACATCTTGACATTCATGATTTACAGACAAGTCCCTCCTCAAATCTGACTCTGTTTCTCTGTTTCTCTGTTTCCTTCCCTCTTCAGGGCTACGACGAGAGCTACACAGACACGTCCTACGAGTCGTACGACAACTATTACAGTCAGCCGCAGGCGTGAGTCAACCAGACGTCTTTAACGGTTTTTTTTTTAGTTCCCTCTTAGTTGCTAGATTGACTGAGAAGAAGTGGAAACACTTTTCCACCTCTCTGCACTCTGGTATTTGACAGAGAAGCAGCCAGAACTCAGGTGTTCAGTGCTGGAGAGCGATAGCTTTAATCTTGAAGCCAATTTTCCTCTTAGCAAATGTTAAGATCAGCAGTTACTTGGCGGTTTTTCAAATAATAAAAGTGATTTTTTTTTTCTTCTTCTCCCCGTCTTTGACCAGAGAGCCAGAATACTATGACTATGGACACGGAGAGACCACAGACTCGTACGAGTCGTATGGTAAGGGCTCTGTTTTACTCTTAAACGCCATCAGCGCAGAGCTTGTCGGGGTGTCTGTGTTTTGAAGCCTGTGTTGTTTTTGTTTGTGTCTGTGTCCTCTGCAGGCCAGGACGACTGGAATGGGACCCAGCAACTAGGTCCAGGAAAAGCCCCTCCCACCTCCAGAGGGGCCAAGACGACTTACCGGGATCACCCATACCGACAGTACTGAAGCGGACTCGCCACCCTTAACGTGTCGCCCTGACTACCGCCTGTCTACCATGGCAGCTCTTGCTTTAAGCAGCCCGACAAAAGTAATTGTCCGTTTTGTCTTTGGTTTGGTCTTTTCCTACGCCGGACTTTATACGAGAGAGCAAATTGGGAACTGAAAATTGGAACTGGTTTTTGTGATTTGGCCGCTAACTCCCTCCCCACCACCACACCACCACCACCACTACTACTTTGTCACACCCACCCATCCATTCAACCAACCAAAGCGGCTTTTAGACGAGTTAAAAAGAGAAGTTGGTGACCCTTTTTGTTCCTTTTCATTTAAATTTTTTTATTTTATGTTGCTGTATTTTTCTCTCTGACTCTTTTTTACCCCCCCTCTGGCTTTTTTTGCATTGTTGACCGTTAATTTTTTTAACTGTTTTGGAATAATCATTTCTAGTGGAGTCGGTGGCTCACACCCACTTGTCTAAGGAGTCCATTATAATTGTTTATAAATACAAAGAATCTGTCGAGGGTCAGTTGCAGATTCCCATTTAGGCTACATTTCAAAATTCTTTTTAATATAGCTAAATAAAAGACCTTTTAAAACTTTCAATCATGTAATATAGACTTTTAAAAAAAATCAAACAACTGTTAAATTAAGTGAAGGTTAAAGAATCAATGTTAATGGAATTATTACAATTCATTTTTGAATGATGGTTTGTTTTTAAATAGTTCTAAAACATTGTCCATTTAGGATTAGTCAGCAATATTTGTCATTGTACGTAGAGTTTTGAAATATAGCCCTAATAGACACTGTTGAGATGGACTGTCCTCATATCCTCAATTTGTTATACATGTTAAAAAAGACGTTAATTTTACGATTCTGAAGACAAAAATGTTTGTTTTAATAAGAACACAGCCGAGAGCTGGCCTCCTGTTATGCTAAAAACACAGTTCAGGTCTTCATTTTGTGATCTGACTCTATAAACTGCATGCACAAAGTACTCAAAGAAAGGATTGGGACAAAAATCTCCACATGGGTCTTCTCTTTCTACAGAGAAGGGATCCTGCAGCTCAATCCTAACTCTTGTACATATTTTAAAACTAACTGTTTATCTGTACCCTCTCCATAAAATGCATTATGCTACATGTGTAAGCTTGCCTAAATAGGTTACTAAATCTGTCCAAAAGATGTTTTGCAGCAGTTTGTCAATAAAGCTTAGTTTGTTTTTTATGAAACTTAACTTGCTTTATTTGTTTCCTGTCCTAGTAAAATTCTGAAATGGCCTTTTTTAAACAACCTTCAGCAGTCAGATGCAGGTGTTTTCCTTTTGTTTCTCATTCAAAACGCATTTTAAATCTAAATGAATGTATTGACGCCTGACGACTTTAACCCTACTAAATGATGTCTTGACTGATTATCAAAAGAGCACAACTTATTCTCTCTCTCTCTTTCTATACTTTTTAAAAAGGACCCAGAGGTAAGACCTCTAAAATAACCTGGATAGCTTCCTAATGTGTATAGAGTTCTAAAGCATTGAATGCCTGGGTATGTATAAGACTTTTTCAATCCTCTTACCTGTGGTCGTAATCGTTAATGAGAATTTGCTTTTATAGCATCTGAAAATTAACTTGAGTTCAAACCACCATTCAGGTCTAGGCTTCATTGTCACGAATGACGCCGGCGCGGCGGCTACTTTAGTGCAGAGTAATGGCAGTGCAATGGAGAGGACGGTTATAACCTAGAGAACTCCACCGTAAAGGTAACCTAACCCTAAATGTGTAATTTCGTTAACGTGTGTTTATCCATTGACATAAACTTGCTGGTAACCGCGTAGTTTCTTAAAAGTCTCACCACAGTCATGGCAACAACAACAACAACAACAAAAAAAAGAATCGACTCAAAAGTAAGAAAAACGTAACTTCCAATATCACACAGTCGTGGATTTCATGTATCAAAATAACTGTTCTGTGTACTAACAAAATACATTAGACTAGTGTTAACGTAACTCTTGCTAAAATGAACGAGAGCCAAATCGATGTCCAGATCGTCTGTAAAGTTGAGAGCTGCTGTTACTTTTTTCATTTGCTTACTGTTAATATTTCAAAGGTCGTGCCTGTACGACGTTATCCAAAAAGCTTGAGTTGCATGAGCAGATCTTCTCCTGTAGACTTTGCATGATACCTGTCTCAAGTTTCTCCCAGTGTTCTTAGACACGATATTGATTTGGGGTTTGTCCTTCCTTCAGGCACAGCTATCGGTCACTGAGTGCCCAGAGACTGACAGTCTGCCCGAGTGAGACCATACAAATACACCTCAGGTTGGTTCTCCGCTGCACCGTCCTCCATTTTACAGGTCCACGCCGTTGGACTTTGCTTGCCCATACACACGCATTAACTACACACTCCATATTCCTTTCTTTCCCTCCCCCCCATTATCACTCTCCGCACAGCTTTTTAGATTGATTTCTCCCTCCCAGGCAGCCATTAGTGTCCATTCATGTTTGTCTGAGAAGAAAATCCACTTGCATAAATGGGAAACTTTTGTGAAAAGTGTAGAATCAATCAATCCAAGTGCTTTATATTTGTTAAAAGCTTCATTGCTTTTGTAGCAGCAGAGCCTTTTTATTTTTACTGAATCGCAAACGGTGCATTCATGAACACTTGTACATAGGGGGGTGGGGGCTGGTCTTGCGGGAGTTCATTTCAGGCCCAGTTATTAATACTGATAATAATTCTATAATGATAACTCTGCTCCATTCACTCCCAGAGACAAGTGACGTTTTTACCGCATTTATCCAAACGAGGAAAAAGCGACTGTGTGCAACAACACCAGACTAGAACAGCTTATTTCACTCTACTGACACAAGAATAGCATTCATCCTCTCATCTAAACTCGTCAAGAAAGTGAAAAAGTGCTTTCCTCCAAATGTCAAACCGTCCATAAAGTGCTAGATTTAAATTTTAGATAACCTTTCATGCATTTGTTTTCCAATATCTCTAGTAATGTGAGTGCTGAATTCAGGAAGGAAGGAAAGTATTCAGTCTCTCTTGCAGACACATTCCTCTCTGTGTCCATCGTTCAAAACCACCAGCACTGTCCTTTTTCAGCCTGTAAGTCTGAGTGTGCAGCAGCAGCAGCAGCACTTTCATGACATTCACAGCATTTTAAAGGTTGGTTGATCCTGACGATTGCCCAGCTCCTGTTTAAGTCGCTCTGCTTTTGACGGTGTGTGTGTGTGTGTGTGTGTGTGTGGTCACACACTAGCCTTCAGCGATTCTGAGGGAGGGAGAAAGCATCGCCGGTGTCAGCGCGGTCTCAGAGAGAAAGTGACTAATGAGGATCTGTAGGCTCAAGGTTCGCTCTCTCTCTCTCTCTGACGGAAAGAAAGAAAACAGCAGCAGCAGCAGCAGTGAGAGGACTCTGGAGATTCTCCAGAACGGAACCAATGAGAGGGAAAGAGGTGTCAGAGGGATTTCTCATGATGTCCTCTGTGTGTCTGGAAGGCATTACAACGTTAAATGAAGGCTTGGAAAGTAGTGCTGGAGTTGATGCTGGTCAGTGGAACCATCTCAGGTTATTCTTTTGAGAGAAAGGTCACTCGGTTGTTTAGGGATTGTGTTCAAACACACAGAAATGTTAGAAAATCCTTTTTTTCTTTGTGACAGTAACGCATCACAATTGTGGTTTTTGTTAAAGCTGGTTTTTATTCCTCTAAAATAAATAATAAACGACGTATGCTGCCGTACTTCCAGACGTTAAGAGAAACCTTAAATTCTAAATGAGACGTAGTCTGGCAACAAAGACTGCGTTCCCACTGCAGGCCAAATGGATTTCTGTCTCATTTCTTTTTTGTTTTCTTTCTCGCAGACTTCTGCACACTGTCACTTGGGTTAGGGAATTGGTGATTCCAGACATAACCAAGCAATCGGCATGTGTTGCTATGGTAACGATGATGGCGTACCCACGTGTGTGGCACTTCTTTCAGGGGGGAAAATCGAGTCGCCGTCATCTCGGTGTCCAAAAAAAATCGCCCCGAAAGTAACGTGCACAGGCGCTCGGCCACAGAGGAGGCTGGTGTTAAACATGGAAGTGTTCCACGGTGACAAAAGACAGTTTGAAATCTAATGTGAACAAATCTGCAGAAATCAGGAAGGAAGAATTGTGAATGCACTGGTTTTTAATTAAGCTGCAAAAACACTCAAATTCAGACGTCTGACCGCGTCAGCTGTTGATTGAAAAATTAACACACCAACCCATAATCATCCGTCTTGCCAGTAATGAAGTCTCACTTGTTAAAAACGTTGTGTAGCCACAGTCTGAAGAACTGCTGCTGCTGCTGCTGCTGCTGGAAAATGACCTTTTAATCAATTATTGCAGCCACTGCTTACAAATCAGATTAAAACAAGGAGTTTATAGTGGGCGCTTTGTTTTTGCTAAGCACTCCCTCTCTGAAGCTGCATTAGTCGGATAAGTTCATGTTTAGTTTTTTATAATTCATAATTTATGATGAAATGGCAGTAAAGCTCAGGAGGGTTGAGTGACTTCACGCTCACGTCAGTGTCTGTGCTCTTTTCTCTCTCCTGCAGTGAGGACATGCACGGGAACAGCTCACAACACGGAGGTGGTCGGAACGACTCTCTCGGGGCACTCTTTGGAAAAAGTAGTGGCCCGATGCCCATTTCTGTGCTTGGCGGGGCGGCGGGGGGGGGGGCGGGGAGCCAGGGTTGTGGTGGCCGTCTGCCAGTTGACCCACAGAGGGCGGCTGATTTAGTGAGAGGAGGAAGAGGAGGAGGCTGCAGCCGGTCAGCGAAGACGTTCAGAACGACCATAGACTGAAAAACAGCTCTGCTTTTTTGTTGTTGTTTTTTTTGTACGATGACTACGTATCATGTTGATATTGAATTACTGTGCGTTATCATTGTGCAATTATTTTTCTAACATTGAATACACACAGTTTCCACAGATCACAAATGTAATTGTTACAGCCTAACTCGCCATAAAATGAGCACTCCTGTTATAGTAAGCTGTGAAATTGTTTTTAATTTCCAGTAACTCGGTGAACTGTGAAACACAACTGTTCAGAGTGAGGCGAGCTGCGTTCAGGAAGACTAAGTATTCAAGTCTGAGTGCCTTATTGCCGCGAGCGCCGATCACTATCTGGCGATGGGCGAGTCGACCGCGGCCACATCTTGGCACCGCGCGGCCCCCGAGGATATCACATGCTAATGCGCTGATGGCAACACATTTGCATGTACTCGCATGTTCCCGCCAAACACGCGGTGTTTGAGAGTGTGAGAGAGGGACAGAGGGTGAAGACTGACATTACCAAACTTGCCCTCCCATCTACTGTGTTGATTTGATTCTCCGCCGAGTTACATTTAGAGGTCGAAACTCCACTTTTTGTGTGTGGAGAACAAATGTCTCTGCTCAGAGGCAACATTAGCCAAGGCAGCGGCTTCATTTCGCTTATTGGAAAAGCTGCCAGCTTACAGCACAGAACATTACATATTAGGGAATGGGCCATAACCAAAACAATTCATTTTTTTATCTGCTTTTATGTCTGAAAATAATGATTTTCTTTGTCTCTGGTAATTTAATGAAAGACAAATGATGGTATGGAATCTGTCTCCTTTTGTTTCAATTGATGAACTGTCAAGTGGCGCCACACGAGGTGGAAGAGAGAGAAAATGTTACCCTGCAATGATCAATAAAAGCAAAGTGTTGAATCCGAGCAGAGCTCCGTGTATCAGTCATCTGTGATGTTCCCTGTCGGCTGTTGCTCGCCTCTGCCCGCCGCCGCGCAGTCACCGCGGACGGTCACATGACGTGGGAGATGAGACGGGAGGCCAGGCCATCCTGTCTTTTTCAGATGTGGGGGTGTTTGGGGGGGGGAGGGGAGGAGTTATATATGCTGCGGGGGAGGACGTGTTAAAAATGATAATGTGGAGACGCTGCTGTGGGCCCGATATGGCGGAAAACTGGATCGCTGGATCTTTCACGCCATCGGAGGAACATCACATGCTGTTGACTGTGAAGACGGTGACAATCAGCCTCCCCCAGCTCTGCTGCTGCTGCTGCTGCTGCTGCTGCTGATGCTGCTGCTGCTGCTGCATCAACACCCACAATAATCTGCGGGACTCAAAGGTGCTTAAAGGGGAGTGAGCTGACCCTGTGTGTCCTTGATCTCCCCGGGGGGGATAGGAGAGGGCCAGAGTAGGGATGTCTTCTATAATCAGAGGTCTGTGCACTCAGGAGGTTACACAGCATACAGTAGATGTGAGACTGGCACACAGATGACACACCAT
Source organism: Solea senegalensis (assembly GCF_019176455.1). NCBI lineage: Eukaryota > Metazoa > Chordata > Actinopteri > Pleuronectiformes > Soleidae > Solea > Solea senegalensis. The sequence goes on along the minus strand of NC_058039.1, from coordinate 17,976,775 downwards.
GGATAGCAATCAGTTAAAGATAAACACAAGTCGGCAGTTGACCAGAGAGGATTGAGAGACGACGGTGGATCGGCCACCACAGAGTCCAGACCTTGACCTCGCTGAGAATGTTTAGGATGTGCTGGAGGAGACTCTCCCGACAGCAGAACAAGGTCGTGATGGAACAATGCGGTGCAGTTAGATTAGACTGCAGCTTTAGCAATTTGCTCATCGCGTCGTTACTTTGGGAAGATTGGGAGGGTTTGAGGTCTCTGAGTGCTTTTTCTACCTCTGTTCTTTGAGTAGTGATGAGAAAACTGAAAGTTACAGTAGACACACAAAAAGACTCACAACTACAAGATGCAAAATGACAAAAGACCCAAACAACTATGTAGAGATTCAAAAGAGGAGAAACGGAAAAGACTCCAAACTTAAAAATAAGCTACGACGAGGGAGACGAGGCCGTGTCTTTTCGTCAAAGTGCTGGAGAGGCTTTTATACGTTCGTATCCTGCGGTCTCATTTTCCCTAACACTTCAGTTCTCTTATTATTAAAGCACCGGTTCTTTACAGGTGGTGCTATTTTAAGAGTCTATATTAAAATGTCAGCTCTCTCTCGTATGTAGGTCTCGTCAAGGCTTCACCAAACTCTCAGACTGTGTTGGTGCCATGCAGTCAGCAGCACTGGGGCCCAGGCATCACCACGGATGGCAGTGTGCTCTGTGGGGGCTGAGGGAGACAAACTAGGCCAGCTATATTAAGTGGATGAATCTTACTTTTGGATTGGTTGCCATGGAAGACTCACTAGATGTTGCAGTGCAATGTGGGAATAAAAAAAACAACCCACCAGTGTCTGCAGATGTGGCAGCCAGGCAGAGTCTGGAAGCACAACTCTGGTTATTTATTAATGAAACAAAAGGAGAAAAGAAGCAAGGGCGGATTCAGTGTGTGTGGAGTGGAAAGACAGACAGACAGACAGACAGACAGACAGACAGACAGACAGGAGATGTTGGGAGAAAATGTCACACCTGTCATGCTTCCTGCGTAACATTTATCAAATTGCGAGATCACATTCAAAGAGCAGCACAGCTGTCGTTCAGCGAGAGAGAGAGACGCGCAGAGATCAGTGAGACAGCAGCTTTACTGCTTTAATCTGCAGACAGGTAAAGTGAGTGGTGGACACAACAGCCCGTCACGTCCTCACGCTTCATGTACGCGGCTGATTTTACATCTCATTTAGGGCCCCGTCCACACGGAGACATGAAAACGTGTGGACAACAAAGACGGTACGGTAAGCAGAATGATGCAGTCATATTCCCAGCTCTCTCTCCCTCATTCATTCATTCATTCATTCATTGTCTTGTGTTTGGACATTATTTACATGTCGTGTCTTACAAAAATACAAAACCTATATTTTCACTTTGTAAAGTCGCTAAATATGAACACGTCAAGAAACGTAAACAGCCATTTTTACAACAATGACTCGGTTAATAGATTACTCAATTCATCGTCAACTACTTGGAAGCTATTGTGAATCTTTTTTCATGATTAAAACGAGATTTGTGATCGTTTCAGCTTCTTAAATGTGAATATTTTCTTCATGTCTTTGCTCTGAATAACAAAGAAATCATTAAAAACGGAATCAAAACAAGACATTTGAGAACATCGTCATTTCCAGGTTCGACGAACACTGACCAACATTTGTAATGTTTTCTGACATGTGAAGGAATCGATTATGGAAATAACCGTATAGTTACAGTACGACTCACAGTCCTGGCGTATGTGCTACAGCGTTTTGAGATATTTCCTGAAACAGTTGCCAAACCTTTTGAAAGAAAAATATCGTTTATCGTTTAGTTCACAGCGGTTCATTGTGAGGCGAGTGTCACGTCGCGCCTTGTTTGGACAGAAAGCTGCTCGTTCCCTCTTTGATCTCCCAAGACTGTGGGATTCTTTTTGCTCTTTAAATAGACTGAAACATGACGCTAAAATCCCGCCAAAGACCAAGCTAATGTATCCATCCATCACGAGGCGGCTTTGACACCATGACAGGCTGCTCTATTTTCATCAACACCTGACATGGCTGCTGCTGCTGATGTTGACAGGTTTCTGGAAAATGATGTTGGTTTACAGCAGCGGTTCCCGGTTCCAGGCGGTGGGCTGGGCCAAACCCGGCTGCTGGAGTCCTCAGGAAGGAGGCCGCCAAGCATTTGTGTTCTGTCATTTTTATCCAGGAAATGTCAAACGTAAAAGTCATAGTTATTTTTAAGTATTAATCCAAAGAAAAACAGCAGCAGCAGCAGCAGCAGCAGCAGCAGAATGGATGTGACTCTCACAGATATCACACTGGGACCACACTGTCTAAAGAAGAACGTGCTGAACGGTCCTCTGAGCTACAGTGTTAAGAAAAGGTGCATGTGAACGTAACACATTGACAGACAGTCAATGAAATGTACGTTAATGCCACTCTTTTTTAGGTTTCTTTGCAGTGTAGTCACTCGTAAGAGAACAAGAGTGTTAGAGCGCCCTCTTGTTGTGAACTGTCCTGTGATTGGTCACGGATGGGGACGAGAAGGTGTCTTTCAGATCTCCCTCTCTCTGGTTTTCACTCAATTTGCACTGCTATAGTTATTTTATTAATAGTATTATCTCGTAATTGTTTGATTCTTTTAGTATTATTGTCCATTTTATTCTTTCATTTCTTTTTTCATCATACTGTTTATGTTGCGTGTGATCTCTAAGCTACTGGACCTTGTATTGAATTGAATGGTGCTACAGTGTTATTATGGAACTATTTATCAATGATGCTAAAACAGGGGTGTCCAAACCTTTGTTTTAATGAGGGCCAGATTTGTAAATGCATTTCTTTTCAGTTTGCAACCAAATCTAAGCCACGCAGGAGTGAACAAATGACACAATTCTGCCTTCCTTTCACCTCTGTGAGGGGAAACTTGAATCTTCAGCTAACTTTGCGCGTAATAACTCACATATTCGTCGAACCAGGCCTGGCGTACAATATAAACAGCCATAATTAGGGATGAGACACAAACTTGGCACCTTTCAAGGTTCCCTCACTAGAGCCCAAGGAGCCAGACACCAGATACACTAAGTGCACTGTATGCATGAGAACCTGGCACGCTGATGATGCCTTCGTGTTCAGATGTCAGGCGTCGTTCTGCAAGCATGTATGTTCTGCTTGTGTTTACCCACAATGCCCTACGTTTGCAGTCCGCTTCCTGCATTTGGTTCCTACGAAGTGAACCAAGACCTATGTCTTAGGCGGACCAGAGTTTGGTTGCGCGTTCACACCTACCCAAACGAGAAAAACAAAGAAACTCCAGAGGTTCCATCATTGATCATCTCAGTAACATCATAGAGAATGATTGCATGTATCTGCATCTGTTACAGCTTGTGTTGTGAACCCGGGACTCTGGACACACAGTCTGCACCTTTAATGCAACAGGTGTAACGCGAGCTGTGCGTCACAATCGAGACGACTCATGTGTGAGGAAGCTGGAGCAAAGAAGTTCACCAAGTGTTTTTAACTTCTGCTCTGCATAAGCAATTAGCGAACACTTTCACTGTATATTACAGCGGAAACTTCACTTCCACTCGGGTGAAATATGAACGAACAGTTCTTTCCGCCTGAATGGAATATTATGCTAACCCACAGACTGTAGTTCTACACACACACACACACACACACACACACTTTTCTCACCCGTTCATTTCTTTCTTTCTTTTTCCTCGTGTTACAGTTGGCAGAGGAGCCGGAGTCGGAAATGATAACATTTTTTCGACCGCCTCATTTCTCTCCAATTTCACTCCAATTTCTCCCCCCTCCCAGTTCTTGCTCCCTCCCTCCCTCCCTCCAGTTCTCCCACCTCGTCGTGCTCTCTGCTTTCCTTGTTAGCAGCGCGCGGGTCTCTCACCTCTCATTAGCTTCCTCTCTGCTGACTGCAGGCACCTGTCCTCGGGTCCCACTGTGGATATCTCAGCCTCTGTTTAAATCAATTTCCATGTTAAATAGCTGCTGCAGGGTGTGGGTGGGAGACAGGGTGGCTCCGTAGTCGGGGATGGATGGTGTGTGTGTGTGTGGGGGGGGGGAGGCATTACAATGAAGCACAACTCTCACACTGCTGACCCTCAAGGCTGATCCACAGCCGCTGTCCTGTTCTCTCCCCCTCTCTCTCTCCTCCCTCTGCTGGTTTGGCTTTTTATCCCTCAGTGTTCTCCCCTTTGGCTTCTCTCTTTTATTTTATCTCTCTCTCTCTCTCTGTCCCTCTTCTTTTCTTTGTTCTGTCTTTGACTTCCATCTCCCAGCACAGCCCGGGGCATGTTCTCGTTTCAGATGAGAGCTGAAAACAGTTGTGACAAGGTGGTGTTTATGTGTTTGTTTGTCTGTTTCTGTGTGTGTGTGTGTGTGTGTGTGCTATCTTTGTGGGGACAATTTTAGTGTTGGACCACACACAACTTTAAGGGGCATTTTTCAGGGTTAAGACCTGCTCTGATGGGGAACATAATCTGCGACACTGTTAAACGTGGAAGTGGAGCAACATAAAAGCACAAGAGAAAGAGTTCAACGATTATAAACTGAGAGTATATGATTCAAAAGTATAGTATTGATCCAACTTTGTCTCCTAATTCTGGAGACATTAAGAAAATAGGCTTTGTCAAACCCCGGAAAGGATGATGTGCTCAAATGTCTTGTTTTGTTCCAAAAAACTCCAAATTATTCAGTTTGAATGATTTCTTTGTTTTATGGAGCAAAGACACAAGAAGATATTCACACTTAAAGGGGCTGAAACTTTAGTTTTAATTGCTTAAAAACACTCAGATTAATCGATAATATAGTCAAAATAGTTGACGATTATTTAGTAATTGATTAATAATCAAGGAATTGTTTCCGCCCTAGTTTAGGTTTAGTGTACGAGGCTAAGGAATATACTCGGTGGATGACATGTCCTCACTAAGATATAAAAACAAGTTTGTGTGTGTGTGGTCCACAGAACAGGCTTTGAGGATTAAGTACTGGTTTTAGGGTTAGAATTAGGTTTAGGCATTTAGTTGCCATGGTTACGGTTAGGGTCTATGAGTGTCCACACAAAGAATGCAGAACCAGCACGTGTGTGTGTGTACACTTCACATTAATCTCCATACAAAACCCCACAGTGACAAATAGGCTTACATACATATTTATATAACTATATATATATCTTTTTAAAAAAGCGTGACACATCATGGACATGATCCACTTCAGTCCTCCATTACATTCATTCACCACATCCACACTGATCTCGTCCAGTAACACAAACCTCAGATTACCTCGCAGACTCTCGTGCATTAACTTAAAGGTCGCAGTCGTCTGCAGTACAGAGTTGGTATTCTATCTTAAAGCCGCTCACTGAAAACCTTATTACAAACACAGTTACGTTGAGTGCTGGCTTTTTACTGTACGACCACTCAGCACTTACTTTAGGGATTAACATTTCAGTCTCATTACTTTTAAAAGGTGATGTGCTGCTCCACACTGGTGCAGAAAGAAAGGCTCGAGCCCCACGTCCACTCAGGCCTTTCTATGTGTGTGGACGAAGCCTCTGTCTGTCTGTCTGTCTGTCTGTCTGTCCACTGATTGGTCAGAGTGTCGCTGAACTGTCGATAAGTTAAAAAAGACTTAAAATCCGCAAAACTTGCACAAGGGCATAAGGATGTCACAAAAATCAAGTCTGAATGAATTGGTGTGTTTCCACCGGCTCGGCACGGCACAGTTAAGGTGTGTTTCCACTAGCACAGGTCATTTTTGTTAGTACCTGCTGTGACGAGGTTCCAAGCGAGCGTTGAGGCGTTGCTATGCGTGACGTCACAGACGTCCGACACACGAATCAGTTAAAAAGACTTAACAATCCTAAAACACGTGGTTTAATCTCCAACAATTACCAGGGAAATGTCTAAAATCTCTGGTGTATTTAGCCACAGCACTGCCCGTGCTCCGCTCATCCAGGAAGTACTGAACAAATCTTTTTCATTAACTGATTCTAATGATTCAGTTATCACTCGTTTGTGTGTTTGTGTCGCGTATTAAACCAAGTCACAGCAGTTTCATGCAGTGATGACTCCGCCCACGTTGAGGAGGTACTATATTATAACCGAAAACCAACCAAACCGAGTCCAGCCGTGCCGCGCCGAGGCGAGGCAAGGCGGTACTATGTAGTGGAAAAGCGTAATAATGCTGTCTCTTTCTCCCAAAAATCAGGTCTGAATGAATGTTTCATGACTTCTTTTTTCTTTTTTCAATGAAAAAGTGTAGAATAGATTACAAATGTAATGCAGATTGCACTGTGCATGTCCAAACTTTGCTATTTTGGAAAAAAATGGTTTTGATAAGTGAGCACAATCTGTATTCAGGTGTTAAGAAGTGAAGTAAATGCACAACAAACTTAACATTTACTGTCACGGCCACCTGGCAGACCCAAACACAACTCCCTGCAGAACTGCACTTATTAAACATTTGATGAAAACACGTGTGAATGCACTTTTCCCGTGTCGATCGCCACTCAAAGCTGCTTTCACGCCATTCACCCATTCTCTCTCACACACACACACACACACACACACACGCGCCCAACGACACACTGCCACACTGTTTTTCACAAGGACGGGAAATTGAACCCTACAGACGACTCGCTCTACCACTGATCCACCACTGCCATAAACCAACTTGTGAGATCTGAATGGTTTGGATTTGTCCAGAGTAAAGGGGAAAAAAAAAAAAATAATGCATATTTCATGCTTGCAAGACATTGTTTATATTAACAACAGTTTAATATGGTGTCGAAAACCCACTGAAATTCAGAATTACAGTCAACAGTTTTCTGTAGTTGCAAGTATTTCCAATAAAAACTGTTGTTGTTTTTTTTGCAAGGCTGTGAGACAGTGTTATTGGCAAAAATCCCTTAAATTATTTACTTTTCCATACTGAGAGCATCACAAATTAAACTTCTATTGTATTTGGGTATTTGACTCAGAAATATCAGAATAATAAAGTAAAGCACCAGAACAAGCAGAATAATATGATGCAGAGTGGCCCTCAAAACAAAACAAAAACTTTATCTTTCCTTTAAACATATATATATATATATATATATATATATATATGTGTGTATCTATATTTTAAAAAAGATGTCACAGTTCTGGTTCGTCAGAACCTCTGAATATAGAATAAAATGCTGTGTTCCAATTGTGTTGTTTTGAACTTTTTGAACTCTTCCCCTCAACTTTATTTACAGCCTGTTAACCTACGTTTTCTGAAAGCTCAGAATTCAGGAGTCATTGTTACGATTCCAGATGAACACAGCAAAGTGGTTTAAAGCAATCAGTCCAAGACAACTCTGGATTTACTTTTTTAAAACAATATAAACATTTCCTACGCAGTACATGTGTGTATCTGTATGTATGTATATATATAGAGAGAGATATATCTATATAGAGATATATAGATACATTTTATATCTTTGTGACTCATTCCCAACTTAAATTAAAACCCTATCACACTATCTCCATCCATCCCGAAGCTTCCAGCCCTCTTTGCTTGATTTACTTGTGCAGCTCTCCAGGTAATTCATAAGAAAGTTATTCATATTATTAATTTTTTATTAGGTTTTCATGCAAAGTGTTTTTTCAAGCTCTTACTGCATTACACACCTTTAAAAAAACGGATTCAAATTATATTTTTATTATTACATTATCTGAAATCAATCACCACTGAGGCCGACTCATGTTCGCAGTGTAACTGTCGATGCTCAAATATCTCTAATCTAATATCTATATAATATCATCGTATGTACTGAGCGATATCAGCTTAACGTCGGGGATAAAAAAAAAACCCCATCCAATCCCATGCTGGATTATGTCGTAGCACAAACGTAATGCATTCTACATGCTCCATCATCATCTACATGCTCCATCATGCCGAACATGAGCATAAGTAGCACACGAAGCTGCACTGACAGTGACTTCAGACTAGTGTTGTGTGTGCTGTCACGGTGGAGTATAATTCCAGCCACATTCCAAGATTAGGGCATTCACAATGCAAATGACTCACTAATAGCCCAACTATGTGTGTGTTGTTGTGGTTTATGTTAGTTTCCCGCATGCAAACGCCTCTGAGCTCCCTATCTGATGAGATTAATGATTACTTACTCCTCTCTAATCCCCATATCAAGGAAATGAGCCTGATTGCAGATAAGATTTTCACCTAAAGCTGCGTGAAAACTGTTCGTTAAAAAACTCCAGAGTAGTTTAACAAACATTAGGACACCCGTAATGTTCATGCAGAGCGTCCTGTATCCTGTATCATGTTACACACATACAGTGTCTGACTGTGACTGATCTCGACAGAAAAAGAGGAGTCGTCCTCCTCTGGGAACGCGTCACTATCACTTGATCATGCGGGTATTTGCATGTGCGGGGTAGTTTATTCGGTTCTTCATGCCTCATGGGAGGAATTCATTATAAATCACTCCAGCTCAAATAAACTCATGCCCTCACACAGCAGCTTCCACCGAGTATTGGATCGGGATCGCGCTAGGTGTTTACATTTGAACACGCTGAGGAGGAATAAACAGCTTTTTTTTAATTATAGCGGAAAACATTTTTGAACCAACGTGGGTCGAGATCCTTTCTGAATGGGAATTGATTAAATGGCATCATCGCCGAAAACATCATCTGTGAAACTCTGGGAAGGAGGGAGAGTAAACGAGAGAAACGAGACAAAAGGATCTAATTAATTTAGAATGAAATGGCTTTGTAGTTGATTTTCAGTCTCGTGGCGAACAGCAACACCTAATCCTCACAGTGAGATCTTACCTGGATCTGACTGATAAGAGCTGCTGTAAGCCACTGTGTGTTCTCTGTGGCATAATGAATAATGACAAAAACAAAAAGTGTTTTGCTAATCGTATGCCTATGATGACCATATTCTACGAGCCGTCAATTTAAAGGGTAGAGCTGGGTGTGGATAGTCCCATGTTTCCTCCAATAATCAGGCTGCTGCAAAGGAGATAATGAAGCAGCTTACTGTGCCGGGATGTTTGGGGGCAGAGAGGAGAGAGGAGAGGAGGATACAGTGAAGGAAAGGAGGAGGCATCTCTACAGTAATGAGATGCAGCCTGGCTGAATCTCTGAATGAAGTTAAAGTTAGTTTTTATTAATCCCCTTAGGGAAAGTATTCCTCTGCATTTTGACCCATCCTAGAATTAGGAGCAGTGGGCTGCCACACTGAGTAGCACCCGGGGAGCATTGGGGGTCGGGTACCTTGCTCAGGGGTAGCCCAGCCCTTTTTTGGCCGGGTGGGGATTTGAACCGCGACCCTCTGGTTACAAGTCAAGTTCCCTTTCCACTTGGCCACGGGCTGCCCTGAAGATGCAAATCTGTGATCTACTGAATACAAGGTGGATACTTGTCCCCCCCAAACACACACACATTGGTTTTCATGACTTCAGAGGACACTGCAATTGACTTTCCTGGAGACGTACAGTACCTTAACCATGTTTACAACTGGCGCCTAATCCTAATCCTAATCCTAAAAGATGATTTTATAATAAAACTCACCTATGCACAATTTTCTAGGTTTGGCCTTAAAAAGTTTGATTGAAGTCCCCATAACATAAGGAATACCAGGTCCACACACACACACACACGGTGTCCAAGGCCTGTATGCATGTGAGAGAGTATCATGATGTTTTATATCAATATATTAAAACACTGTGATTTGATCATTATGTTTTCCATTATAAGGCTAAATTATTTTTAAATTGCTTAAGGGTTTTATGAGGAAATGTGAGATAACAATATTTCCAAAGCTATTTAAAACCAACATTGAAGTCAGCGTTTATTGCAGCACTTATTCAAAAATTAAGTGTTTTTTTTAAAAACTTATTTTATAATGCATTAATATCACAATGACCCTCATGTGGAGGGTAAAGCGTCAGAAGATGGCTGCACCGATTATTCGATGAATCGATTGTTAATCGATGACCAAATTAATCGTCAACTATTTTAATCATCAATTAATTGGTTTTTAGAGGCTTTTAGAAGCTTTCAGATTTTTCAGCTTCTTAAATGTGAATATTTCCTGGTTTCTTGACTGAAAAGACATTTAAGAACATCATGATTTCCAGGTCTGGTAAACACTGATCTGCATTTTTCAAAATGTTTCTACATTTTAAGGACAAAAGAATTCTCGATTAATCGCGAAAATAATCGACAGATTACTTGATTCTAAAAAGAACTGTTAGTTGCAGCACTAGTCAAGTTACAGGGTTCCCTGAATGCATTTCGTAGCTCTGTCTCTGTAAAGTTTGTATTTTTAGACTGTAAAATAAGAGGAACCTGTGAGCTGAGCGAGAGTCACATCTGCTCCTCATATCTCAAGTCGGGGATACACAGCTGGCCCGACGTGGTCAGAGAGTGTGTGCGTGCGGCGGCAGCTCGCTTTCCTCTGTGTCCGTGTGTCTGACAGTGTTGATGGCCAGCAGTTAACCAGCACTTGTCACCAGGGACATCATTAGGCTTTGCTGGGCAGAAACAGGGATAAAGATGGTGGGAGAAGGGGAGAAGGATATTAAAATGACATTCACTGCTGCCTGATTCCAAAAAGAAGCTCCTGCTCTCAGCGTGTTTGGCCGCGTGTGTGTGTGTGTGTGTGTGCATATGTATCTAGTTTAGCTTTCTTGCCGCGCTCAGTTCTGCTCTCATGACCTCACTTAGAATTTCCTCGGCTCCAGATTGCAAATGTTCTGCTGCTGTCATTGTTTGCTCTCAGCCTCCCCGTCTGCAGCTCCACGACGGGAGGGAGGGAGAGAGAGAGAGAGAGGGAGAGGGAGAGGCTTAGGCAGTGATTAAAGGAAATGAAGGCCAGGCTTAAAGGGAGAAACTAACATTTCTATTATCTACTGTACATCAGGGGTCTCAAACTCGCGGCCTGCGGGCCACATGTGGTCCTAGGGTCGAGATCTTGTGGCCCTTCACTTATTTTAAAATGTGAACAGTGAACAATATTTAAATCCATAAGCTTGTCTAGTGTTTTTATTACAATGTTTTGCATCATAAATATGTTTTTTTTAACTATATAAATCAAAACAAACACTTTTACTTTGAAATGGTGTGCAATATCAGCCTAAATATTTTTTTAACGCAACATCATGATGGATTATCAGGATATAATTTCAACAGTGCCAATTTTTTCCTAAACTGTTGGACTTTTTTCGGCCCCCTCCTGACCAAACTCGATGTTCACTGGGCCCCCGGGTCATTTTGAGTTTGAGGCCCCTGATCTACATGTTTTAAAGAGCTTGATTAGGGTGTAAATATTTTTTGAAAACAGTTGTAAATGTTTGGAAAAAATGGATTAAATGTTTGAATCCATACTTAACATTCTTGAAAACGTAATCACAGAGTTGATTAGTGACAGATCTGTAACCAGTACAGCTCACATGCACAGAGAGAATGACTGAGAACCTTGTCGCACAATAGCAGAGTCCAAACACGACTGGGAAGAAGAGACAGAGCAGTTTACATCGACTTAAGTTATGTCTGGATGACTAGACTGCAACCTTTAGTATTAAAAGAGTCATTTTTGTCCCTTCTCCACCCAAACAAATGTAAACTGGAGCCGCGAAACCTATTTGATCCATAAAATTAATAATAATAAACATCACGTATACATTTCTATATCTAGATCTATAAGAAAACATAGTTTGTTGCATTTGTGAAATCTACATTTTCATGCTTGAGAGGACTCTTAATGTGCACTTCTTTGATTGAAGTGCCGAGATATCACATTCGATGAAGACATATTTTAGTGGACAAAATATTGAACCGCTCTCATTTATCAAGTGTTTACTTTGAGAGAAATAATGAAAGACAGAAATAAAATAAAGATAAAGATCATTTTCTCAAAGCTACATGGAACCACTGCAGTGGCGTTGGAGAGTCTAGACTCTCAAGGTCCAGCTTATCCCAAAACTGGGACAGGGTGACACAAACTAGTTATTCATTTAAAATGTTCTCAATATAGAACTTTGCAAAAAAACATGGTTATGCATATCATACTTTACAGACAGTATAACACGTGACCATTCATGCACACAGATTAAGGAGCGGATTTTCTCCTCTAAAGTCGTTTGCTTACTTTCAGTAAGTTCTGCTAACAAGAGACAACAGTGGTGAAAAGTAAGAGTTTTCTGTGCTAAGAAAGAAAAAATGGAAGTGAAGGTTCAGCCTGAAGGAGCTTTGCATTCACAGCTGGTCGTCGAAATAACTGTGGATGTCATCACAGGATATACAACAGCGTCGGGTGTTATGTGCTGTCAAGAGTATAATTTAATCAGAAATAAGACTCACTACTTGTTTGGTCCATAAAATGTTGGAAAACCTCGACATGAAGACGTTTCCTGAATGTCTCGTTTTGTCCACAAACCAAAATGAATCATTTTTAATGATTTCTTTGGTCCTGTGATGGACTGGGGACCTGTCCACAGTGTGACTCCACCTTTCGCCCTATAGTATGTCAGCTGGGATTGGCACCAGCGCCCCCTGGCGACACTCATGTGGAGTACAAAGCGTTATAAGATGGATGGATGGCAGCAGGCGTTTGGTTGGTGGGATACATGTAGGTTAGCGGACGTTACAGGGTTCCCTGAATGCATTTCGTAGCTGCTCAACTAGAATAACCAACTGTATTTTTACACTGCAAAATAAAATCTGTCTCGAGGCTCTTTCTCTCTTCTTCCAGTCAGCTGAACCACAGTCACAGCTGCTCCTCATATCTCAAGTCAGGGATACACGACGTGGTCAGAGAGTGTGAGGGTGTGCAAGTGTCGCTGAGGTTAAAGCGGTAGGAAATGAATGAATGAATGAATGATTTCTATGTTATATGGAGAAACTAGAAAATATTCACATTCAAGATGAAAAATCTGAAAGATTGTTTTAATTATTTAAAAAGCTGATAAAACATTTGACAATTAATTTACTAATCCATGAAATAGAATGATCATTGCAGCCCTAATCTCATCAACACCTGCTGAGTCACTGACAGCTCCTACACTCAGTGGGCTCTGTATTTATGAAATATATAAAGCCTAATACTGCTGAGTATCTACTGTGCTTTCACAAAAATCTATCAAAATGTTAGAATCTTCCAACTTATTTGGCTTTGCAGAAATTTAAAGCCTTAAAACCCCATTTCAGAGCAGATGGAAAATACCAGCGTGATTTAATGGAACGCTCCTCAACAATGAATTAAGCTTTTACACCAGTGACCTGCCTTCCAGCTTTGTGCCAGCCAAAAAGAAAACGGGCACACAAGAGCGAAGAGAGAAAAAGGTTATAAAAATAGAAGAAAACAGCTAAAGAAAGAAAGAAGGTAGAGTCAGTTTGTCCTCCTTTTTACTTCTTAGCAAAAGCACGCTGAGCTCTACAAAGCTCTTCTTCTCCCCGCGCTCCTCGACTTTGAGTTTTTGGAGTTTTCAGACTCGAGGACCGCAGCAGGCGCCAGCGCTTGTGTTTCATCCCTCACATATGAGAAGGAATGAGGCTTTGTATTAAAGCGGGCACAGCTCGGATGAATATTACCCACGCACGCTGAGACAACGCATGACCATAAATAAGTAATACCCATCTCAGCATGCTCCGTGGCATCGAGGAGTGCACGAGAAAGACACTGAGAAGCTGGGAGGAGGAGGAGGAGGAGGAGGAGGCAGCGTTGGGGGGATTTAAGAGACACACACACACACACAAAGGGAGGGGGGAAACTGGCGGCGTTTGGTGATGACTGAGAGACGTAGCATCACATTAGAGGCCAAGGCCAAAGACTTGTCAGGCTGTTAATGAGAGTCTCTATCTTCCGCTCTCTCGCTCCGTGTGTCCTTCTGCCTCACACATTACACATTATCTCCTCTTACTCAAAACTCCTCCTACTTTTTTTTATTCTCTCCTTATTTTGCAAGTTTGCTCCTCTAATTTGTTTTCTGCGTCCAAACACCTCTGAGCCTGCTAACTCCTGATTTCCCTGACTGCTGAAACAAACACAGCCACTATTTTATTTAACTTGATAATTGGGGCTTGTTAAATGCTAAATGTTTAAAAATGCTTTTCCCCTTTTGAGCTCTGGAGCTCTGCTAATGAGCTTTGTTTGTTTGGTAGGTAATAAGAACCTGCACAAATCTAAGCAGCCAACGCACACAGAAACACGTCGTATATAAGCGACGTCAAGGTTTACTGCGGATAAATGTGTTAGGGCAACATGAAGAGAAGGAGAAAAAACATCACTAATTATAATTGTCATTGTCAGATAATCAAATATGACATTTATCACAATCAAAGTCACACTTTTCTGCTTATTTTAACAATAAAAGGGCCAGAAAATGTCCTGCGACTCAGTGCTTTTGCCCATTTTTACAGAATAACTACTTAATTTAATTTATTGCATGTTAAAACAGTGTTGAATTGAAACTGAAATAACCACATTTTGGCTTCGACGTGCAACTCACACAAACCGCTGCGTAATTGTGGTGACGCAAAGTGTGCGTCAGAAAACAGGTGACTGTTTTCTGTGTTTCTGTGTGACAACCTGCTATAAGTGATATGAAATGACTCGAACGCAGAGAACGAGAGGAGCTCACATTTTCCTCAAGAGTTGTTAGAGACCACGCATGCACGGCTAAATATTGGACTCCGATAGGTCAGTCGGACAGAAACATGACTCAAAATGCCACTGGTGTTCTGCATTCGCTGGATTTCAAAGAAAGTTGACAGCAATCAATTGTTAAAGGTGATGGTACGTAATGTTGCGTTTGCTGAAAGTCATGAACTTCAACTCCATTTGTGTTGTCGTACAAATACGACAACACAAATACTTCACAATGCAAGTACCACAGGCGAGTGGGGAATGCTGTAAGTACCTTCCACTTGGTTTTCTAATTTTCTGAAATACATTTAAATGAGTGAGACACAGAGGTAGATAATGAACCTGGGACTGAAGCAACACAATAAAAACCAAATAACCATACCTGCAGGGAGATTTCAGACAAAGTGTTTGACTTGAGGCGATGGAACTGCTTAACGAATTAGTTTGAGTCAAAACGCTGATGAATAATCTGCGTATTCTGTGCAAGAAGTCAAACAAATATAAATATTCCACTGACATTTGGAATCCCAGTGTGTTTATTGTCGTGTCGTCTTTGGAGAAAGTGGAATGCGCGCGTGAGTGAGTGAAATTTTAGCTTTAAGCAACTTCATAAAGGGCTCACCTAAAGTCTTTGATATCTTAAGATTATGCTGACCACTTCTTATTGCTGTGGAAACTGTCGTGTGAAAACAAGTCTCTCCCTGCACCAAAGTCCATAGAGAAAATGAGCAATTTAACATCACAGCACCCGGGAGTCGTTGTCATCCACTGCTGCCTCCATTAGTCACTTCAAATGTGTTATCTTGCGACTTTGCAGTTTAAAGTCCTTTTTCGGGTTGAACTGAGTGACAAAGACTGAACTAATGAGGCGACAGTGGCCCGGCGGCGTCTGTGTCCCTGTGAGCTAAAAACGCTGATTTTCTCTATGGACTTTGGTGTACGGGAGTGAGCCATTTACAAACTCCAGTTTTCAACAGTAAGACGAGCAATCGTAGACTTAAGTGGGAGCAAATCTTATTATGTTAGGTCTTTTTTCCTCTGGAAATTCTGGAAAAAATGTGAATCCCGATTTTTTTTTGCTTCGAACACAGGCAAACACACACCCACTTCTTCCAGGGGGTTTCTGATTTGTCCTCTTTACAGCGCTCACTCATTCCTCTCCACCTCCCTCCTCCGTCACAGGAAGAGACGTCCTACATAAGGATCGAGCCAAACACTGTCCAACTGTAAATCAGTTAAAAACACTTAGAGACAGCACCGCTGATCCACCGCTGATCCACCACTGTATCAGACTGAGTCTGTGCTCCGGGTCATGGACGTACTGAACAAATATGTTTAATTAGGACGTGTCAGAATGGGAACACACAAACACACGTTTGCTGACTTTATCCGGCACATTAGCTTCATATATAAAATCCTCTGTAAAACACTGTGCTCCACTGTGCAGCCACCAACAGCACACTTGTCCCTCCGCGTTGACATAATACCGCTCTTCCTCCCTCGCCTGCACTCTCGCAGGGACAAGGTGGAGCTAAGGTGGAGCTAAGGTAGAGCTCTCCAAGTAAACTTACTGGTGGGGCGGTAACATTCGCGGTGAAATGCGCCTATACTTACACTAAGGGGGACCATGAAAAAAGGAGTGAGTATTCTTTTTCCACACTTTGGCGACTGATTTTGCATAATATGTATGTGGGTTAATGTCCAACATTTAGCAAAGGAAATGTCTAAAACCTCCTCATTCTCTGGAGTCTGGTGTATTTAGCGACAGCACTGCTGAAAGCCTGCAATCGCGAGCTGAAAGCGGACCTTTTTCTGGCACGAGCTCGGCTCGGGTGGTCGCGTGATTCTCGCCACTCTTGTCTCACACACTTGCCGCTGCATGTAAACTCTCAACTGCACACGGGCTTCCGCCTCCACTGAATCACGCGGCGTAAAGTCGCTTCATGTCTCCATGACGCAGCTCATGAAATAAAACGTCACCAGCGTCTGGGTCACAGTCTGCACGCCCGGCAGAGACGGTGTCGACAGTGCACCGATACCTCACACAACCACTCTTAAAAAAAACCTGAACTATCCCTTTCCACGGCCTATATCTCATCGGTTAATGGAAAACAGAGAGATAGATGAACAGCCCCAGGGAGCTTAAGACCCTGACACTGAAAAGGGTGCTGCTGTAACGCAATGAATTTCATGCACCAAGTGCTCTGACTAGACGACGTGCAACGGAATCAATATGTTGTGCAGGTTGGACTTACAGCACTTAAAACCTCTATTGATCAGTGTGCCTGTAGGCTTGCATAATTCACGATCCGTTGTCTATCAGAGCATAAGGTCTGTACAATGAATACGATTCATACGACAAAGGTAAACAATCCGCAGAGGTTTTCAGGTGGAAATGCAG
The DNA here is from genome assembly GCF_019176455.1 of Solea senegalensis. Taxonomy (NCBI): domain Eukaryota; kingdom Metazoa; phylum Chordata; class Actinopteri; order Pleuronectiformes; family Soleidae; genus Solea; species Solea senegalensis. The sequence continues at coordinate 17,959,710 of NC_058039.1, read as the reverse complement.
CACCTGCGACGCAGAGAGAGAGAGAGAGAGAAGCATTAAGATGGTGTCAAACGGTGCAACAGACAACTCTCGGGCCGTTTATGTTCATCTCAGGAAAAGTTTTTGGATTTTACCAGCAACAGTGTGCGAGGAGCTGAACCTGCTTGTTTGGCAAATGTAACATAAAGATTTTCTACTTGTGGTCAGACACTGTTAATGTTTCTTCCTTTTATGAGGGAAAAGGAATTCTGAGTCATAAACACTTCTCAAATCACTGTGTTTTCTCGTCAGTAATCATTATTCTGGATATTCACCATCCACTTATGAACACGTCATGATCAGAGTGCGCAACAAACAACGTGTAAGTAAGACATGTTAATGCTGCAGTTCTAGAACGACTCGCCTTTTATCTACTAGTGTTTTTTGAGCTGAGCCGATACTAAAATATGTTGTCAACAGAACTGACGGCCACTGATTTATGGAATTAGATTTGTGTATTCTTTGAAAATACACTTGGTCACTGTATTAACAATAAAATACAATATTTTCTGAATGATTAAATCAATATTTTATTTGCTTCGTGAAAAGTGTTGACATTGTCATAAATCTAATTTCTAAAATTTCTGAAATAATCCTGTTAATCTCACACATTTGTGACGGCACTGCTGAAAGCCAGTTCAGTCGTATTTTAGTTCAGTGAGTATGTCAGAGTGAGTCTGTGCTCTGCTCCTGCAGGAAGTACTGAACTGAGAAAGTGAAAGTGTTAGTACTGTTACAGCATTGGAGGAGGAGTTAAACTCTGGCTCTTGTGCATCATGGAACCATATTTTCAGTCCATACAGTACTTTTAAACCAAGATGCATTGCTTTCTTTAACTTTCATTCAGGAGGAGAAACCTCTTTCTTTAATCCTCTGACATAATTATCATTTTCATCATGATAATTATCGATAAAATACACAAATATCACCCAGCACTAATGATGGCTATTTCATATATGTTTTAAAACTGTAGCTTATACATTATGTTACTCTAATAATAATAATAATAATAATATTACATTACTATGTGGATGAAAAATATGGCAATATCACAACCGTTATAGGGACATTTACTATAATGTCATGTATTTTCAATTTCACATAGGAAAGCAATAACATGTTTAATGCTGATAAATGGGGGTTTTCTTAAAAATAATTAAACTTTGATTAAAGCTTTGAATGTAATTATGGTATAAAATAAGCAGGGGTCAATGAAAGAGTTATAAGAGTTAATGTTCATGACTGTGACATGTGAGAACATACACACCTGTGGAGGTGGATACTTCAGGTGATGCTGTGTGACCAATTTTATATAATGGACTGATTTTCACGTTATTATTGCGCTGGTCACATGGAATTCAATCACCTGTGCCCACGCTGCTCTGAGTGAGTGTACAGTATATCCTACAGAGGCAATTACTATGTGTCATCAATGCAGAGTGAGTCCCATGCTGAGGCTCTCGTGGGTGTGACGTGTGTGAGCAGTTGTGCCCGACAGAGACTGTTTAACTCAACTCCTACTAGAGCAGCACGGTCAACGGCACCGGGACCACGCAGCCTTTCAGCGCCATTACACACACTAATGGAAGTGCATGTAATATAAAAAAAACCCTTTTCTCTACCTCCACTATACGATAACTCTGGCACAGAATTATCACTCTACCTAACCCTCCCTCCCTCCCTCTCTCTCACCTGTCAGACAGAAACACCCACCTCGTGTGTAGCTCTCCATGAACACGAGTGGGAGAGGAATACACTCTTCATTCTGACTTGTTTCCATTCTTCACCCTCAGTGTATCACTTTCAAGTTCAACATCAGACATTAGAGCGCTGACAGAGGCCTGAGGTGAGACCCTAAACGCTGGGTTGCAAATTTCTTTCAAAATGAACGACAGCTGTTTTGTGGCTTCACAAGCTGTAAGTGAAAAAAATGATAGCATGTCTAAAAATGGTCATTAACCCGTCTGTCCTCATGATTCACCTGTCTGTCCTCGTCATTCATTCACCTGTCATCATTCATTCACCTGTCCTCACCTTTCCTCACCATTCATTCACCTGTCCTCATCATTCATTCACCTGTCCTCGCCATTTATTCACCTGTCCTCATCCACCTTCCTCACCATTCATTCACTGTCCTCACTCATTCATTCACCTGTCCTTGTCATTCATTCACCTGTCCTCGTCTCTGTCCCATCATTCATCCACCTGTCCTCACCCATTCACCTGTCCTCTCATTCACCTGTCCTCACCATTCACCTGTCCTCGTCCTCACCATTCATTCACCTGTCATATTCATTTCCACTGTCCTTGTCATTCTTTCACCTGTCCTCACCATTCACCTGTCCCCATCATTCACCTATCCTCATCATTCATTCACCTGCCCTCATCATTCACCTGTCCCCGCCATTCATTCACTGGTCCCCATCATTCATTCACCTGTCCTTGTCATTTATTCACCTGTCCTCATCATTCACCAGTCCTCGTCATTCACCTGTCCTCGTCATTCATTCACCTGTCCTCGTCATTCAAAGTTTCCGGGGCATGATTTACTTGTATATTTTTATTCAGTAACAGATGAGATTTAAAATGTAATGACGTACAGTAGTTCCAAACAAAATATACTTTTTGTAAATTACAAAATGTACAAAGTACACAAAAACAACTACTAAATTACAGTAACTATGAGTAAATGTAATTCACCACTTTCCACCTGTGGTTTCAAAGGGGCTATAACATGTAATAACATGATATGTTATCAGAGATGAAGGACGTATGAAATGTTGAAATGACTTTATTTCTGGTTTATATTTTCATGTGTGGGCTGCAAACTCTTGTTTAAATTTTGCTCTGCTGCACCACCCACACAATAACACAGATCAGAGTACACTTTAGCACCAGGCTGTCTGCAGCAAACACAGCGAGCTGCAACTCTAAGTCACAAATAACAAACGCTGGCAAACCTCACTAACAATCTTGAAAATGGAGATGCATTAAAATATAGACAGCTCAAAGAAGACAGATGTGATCTTTCTCTCTCCCACTCACTCGTACATGTTTTTAGTGGACTTTTAACATGTTTTTCCAGTGTTGTGTTGGAGTGTAATTCTTCGTTGCGGTTGCTGCTTGGATTATGCCGACCCACGAGTCGACCCATCTTAAATCTTTACAACAGCAAGTCACTTTTGTGTCCAGTCTGTCTGAAGAAGTAACTTCAGTAGCTTGAGCTTTTGTAAACACAAATAATGACTGAAGCTCTTGGCAGACTAGAAACTCCCCTGGCAACAAACTATGACCAGTGAAGGAGAATATTGACATACTCAATGTGTTTTAAAAATACATTTAAAAGTTCCATTCAGTTTCTTTTATTTGTAGTAGTTTTGCAAACGTATTAAAACTCTCTATTCAGACAACCAATTCAGTCGTTTCACTTCTCAGACGTTCCTCTCAAACTCCTTCACACTGGACGGTAAAGTGTCAGTAAACTACCATTTCCAGGTCTCTCCACACACACTATGCTATGTTTTAAGTTGTAAGACTTAGGCTGGGACACACAGGGAAAGTCAGAGACTCATCCCAAAGTCACCACAGTCTGCCGACTTCAGGTCATGCTGAAAGGTGAACTGTGGTCCCAAGTCTCAGGTCAGATGTGGGTTTTCTTCAATAATCTATCATCTCTGCCACACATTTGTCCGCGTGAGAGAAAACTGAGGAGGTGAAAACTTGCTCGCTGGAGATGATGTGAGAAAGTCTGGTCGCCACGTACTGTACGTACAACTCAGTGCTTCAGTGAATGAAAAGTCGATGTCCTGGTGAGAAAGTGCCATGACTAAAATGGAGACGTGAGATCGAGGATGCACGTGTGGGTCACTAGATCGAGGATGCACGTGTGGGTCACTAGATCGAGGATGCACGTGTGGGTCACTAGACCAGGGCTCTGCAACCAGTGGCTCTTTGTAGCTCTGAATTAAAAAAAAAAATCCCAAAACATTATTTTCTTCTTTCTTCATCGCATCTGATGTCGACATCAAATGTGATATTGGAAACCGTTATCTTAATTTTATGGGTTTTGCAGCTTAATTGTATTTGGACAAAAATGGCTCATGCAGACCACTAGACTGACGCAAATGTAACTGCATTATGTGGAAATGCAAAGTGGTTCTTTTTGGACATGAAACGAGACAAGTAATAACCTGAAAGCACAAAGTCTTGCTTTGCACCAACATTGACCAAAATCCAGAAGTAGCACCACCAGCAAATCCATTTATGTCAACAGAGTAAGAGTCGCACACATCCTGTGACACTTGGATATGTAAACACAGCTTTAACGTAATCCAATCCAACTTTATTTAAAAAACAACAACAGCTGAATGTGTTCCCTCTCACTCTCACTGTGTACCAGTAATCCAGGCCAGATGTAATAAAGGCATGGATTACTGTCTCAAAGAGCTGTGTTGAAAGGAAAGGTTTTACCTTTGTTAACTTTCTTAAATGAAAAAAGCTTCACCACTGCACTGAACTGGACGGTCGATTTTAAAACGCAGATTTGTGACTATAGGCTTTACATGCTGTGTCAACAGGAAACAGGAACAGGAAACACTATTACATATGAAAATGTAAAAAGTTCAGGGCAATCCAATGGCAACTAAATCGAGATCGTGAGATCCACTACCAGCAAACTTTGTCCATGAAACTATAAAATATAATGACAAAAACATCTTTGGTGAATACAGTGAGTCACAGCTACAACAATAAAAGTAAAGGTATCAAACTGGAGGTTTTCCTGCAGAAATTGGGGCAGGATTCTCATCATCTTCCGCCTGGCGCCTCTCAGCTCTCAGTGCAGAGACAATCGTGTTTACCCTTGACACCATTCTGTCAAACAACAAAAGGTACACAGCAAAATTGCACTCGAGCATTTTTAGCCACGAGGCTAAAAGCAGCTTACTGTAAGCGACAAGGCCTGGACGAGCTCAGACAGATTTGCGAGGTCAAAGATATTCACCTCTAATCCACCGCCGCCGCGCTCGCCATCGTTCCCGCCGCCCGCCTTCATGTCACCAAGTTAATAGCGAAACACAGTCCAACACAATCTTGAGCCACTGCAGACGTATCAGCCTGTAAAGGCGCGCTTGATTTCAATCTGTAGCTGTCATGTACCGAGAGATTGATGACAACAACAAGCCCCTGATTGTCGTGATAAGCTGATTCTCGTGAAGTCAATAAGCACTTGAGGTTGAAACCAAGACGAGGGGAGCAGCTGTGCTGGAAACCTGAGATTTAAATGGTATCACACAGTGTGCTGTTATACGTTTAGAATTAAAATAGATACACACGCTTCCTGGATTTCGCAGATTAACTCGAGCCACGCTGATGATTCTCTGTGTCTCCAATCACTTCTTAAAAAAAAGTCCGGCCCAGCTGTTTTTCATTCCCTGAAAAATTTGCATTGCATTCGACGTGTCGAGCTCCATCTGGGTCAGTGAAGCCACGCGCACTCCCGTCACCGCTCCCATTTGTTTCCTTGAGACGGCAGAATCCCCCATGACCCATATCTGAATGAGAAATCTCAAAGTCCAACCCTCGGGGCTTCTCATTTAGTTCAGGAACCAGCTGTGCGGATGAAACAATGAAGTTCATTTTCAGAAAGAAATGGACAAAAAGTACACTTCTTGTTCCATACGAGGCCTCAGACTGTGAAACACAGACGTGGACCCGCGCCATGCACATGTGTATGAGTTGGACTTAGTTTGCACCCCGGGGACAAGGTGCTATAATGGAGTATTGATGTCACAGAGTAATGGGTGGGAAGAGGGCGATAATTAGATTTTGTTCTCACTCTGTCTGCCCCGCTCAGATACCAAGTGTTTCTAATGAGGGAGCAGCTCTTGCCAATAATTACCTCTGTATTTTCCAAAAAGCCGTCTCAGCATGGGCAAACGGTTGTAACAGCGGTGACCTGACCTCTGAGGAACCCCCAGCATTAGGCGGTCACATAATTAGGTATCATTAGATGATCAAATGTGTTAGATTGTAGGCATTAGCTTAATAAACTCTGTAAACAGCCGGAACCATCCATAACGCTCACAGCTGCTGGTGCGTAAGAGAAAAGTGAGAGCCAGGAAAGACTTCACGCTCTTCCTGGCAACATCCTTCTTCCCCGCTCGGTGGGGCAGCATGGCAGGAGACACATGCTTATGAACACTCATGTATGAATATAGTGGTTATTAATATGGGCAATACCAAACGACAGCAACGTCTAGAAGAGGGAAACGCTGGAGAAATACTGTACCGAGGGCTGAAAGAGGAGCTAGAGAACATGTGGGAACTGTGGTCCCAGTGGTGATCGGTGATCGGCTCGTAGGCTGTAACCTCCGAACTGGGGAAAGAGGCTCGAGCCGATTCCACGAATAATAACATCTGATGATGTGATAACATCAGATGAATGAGGGGAAGAAGAGGGGAGTTTAAGGCGGGATAACGGTGGAGAAAGCTACGCTAACAGACGCTCCATCGATGTTCAATAAATTACTGACCGTATGCTATGAAACTTTAACTCTATGTTGTGAATGAATAGAAATCCTGCACTTTTAACCTTTTTCATGGACGTTTTTGTTTTCTTCAGTTTACGATTACAATCATGTTGCAATATATTGATTATCGTGATATTATTGATATCGTGGACCATGTGTCGTGGGTTACACTGTGATTACACCGTGACACAGTCCTAGTGTATATACTGCATGTAGCATACACATGCTGACTCAGCATTCCCAACGTATAAAATCAAACCATGAATAACAAAGGCAGCAACTATGGAACTGGTGCTGTCTGCTGGTTTGTTTCTAGTATAAATATATATATATATATGACAATATCCCTGTAAACATTTTAAATGTAATCTCCTCAAGAAAAACATTATACTAATCTGAAAACTTGAATGATGATAACGACACTTTAGAGAGACCTTTCAATACCATTATATCACATTATTACCCATTTTTAATGACTTCAACATCTTTAACTCAAAGTAAAAATACAACAACCAGTGTTTTTGCAGATCAGATTTTTCTTGAAGGAAAATCTGTCAATCAGTTTCACCATTAATCGAGTCGTTTGGTCCATGAGTTGTTGGCGCTCTGAGAGGAAAGACGCATCAGCAACAGCTCCTTGAGGAAGGCCACCGACCTTGAGATAACTTGAGAAAAACTTCGAGATAACTGAGAGAAAAAAAAAAGAAGTGAGAAGAAAATGGTGAAAACTAAAACTGATCAAATGCTGGAAGCTATGAATGAAGGAATGGTGAGAGCTGAGATGAGGGCGATGAGAGAGGAGATCAAGGAAAGCATGACCAAATTCAGGGAGAAGCTGGAGGGGGTGACAGTGGAAGTCAAAAAGCTCCAGGAGGAGAACGCAAAAAAAGATAAGCTGCTGCAGGAGCTGGAGAACAGAGTGGAGGAGATGGATCAGCTGGGAAGACTCAATGAGGTGATTGTGACTGGCCTCAAGATTAAGCGTCAGACCTACGCAAGGGCGGCAGCGGACGACCGGTCGTTGCAGCCTGATGAATCTGAAATCAAATCTGTGGAACAGCAGGTGGCTGAGTTCCTGATTGGCAGGGACATGGACTTCAGCAATGTAGAAGTATGTCATCTCTTACCCCGAAGACAAGAGTCTGGAACACGAGCTGTCGTGCTGAGATTCACCAACAGAAGACATAAGACGGCACCGCTGAAGCAGGGCAGGAAGCTCAAAGGCTCGGACGTCTACATCAACCAGAATCTCACCAAAAAGAAAAGCACGTCAGCTGAAGAAAGGAGGCAAGATCCAACACATCTGCACGGCAAACGGCAGAATCTACATTAAAACAAAATGAAAACAAATGGATCTACACCAGAAGAAGTCAAAATAATGCAAATCAGGAGTGAGGACGCACTGGAGAAATACAAGGTATGGCTCACTCCAAAACTACGGCCCAGCAAAGGTCAAGGGTCATTACACAAACTAAAACGATGATGGAACGAAATGTGGAGCTGACATGGAGCTGACATGTGAACCACACCTTAACAGACCCAAATGAAAGAACTGACCCGGATAATCATCTATACCTAAACATGACCGAGAAACGCCAGTACTACACTGAAGGCCAGTTTAACGAATGCATTGAGATGGATGGGAAACTGTCTTTAATTCACTTCACTGGCAGGAGTCTATACACCAACTTCGACCACATTAAAAAATACCTGCAACACTTCAAAAATGCTTTCAACATCATTGTCGGAAATGTGGATTAATGAAGATAAAGGCACAGATTTTTGCCTGGATGGATACAAATTGGTCAATGTTAACAGAAGAAACAAAGGTGGAGGAGGAGTGGCCTGTTCACTGACAATAACATTGAGTATGAGATTGTACATAATATGTCTGAAGCTGGTGAAAACTTAATGGAATGTGTGATGTGGGAAATAACCAGTCTTTCCTCTGTTTCCTGTAGTGGTTAAGATAACTATCTACTAACAGTCAAGCTGCGAATGGAGGCTGGGGAAAGTGTATGATAAGGAAGGGTCAACGTAAGGGTTCCACATAATGGTATCAGTCAGTAATTAGTCAGACACGTCGTTCTTGTGTCTGTTCTTGTGTCTGTTCTTGTTTTACGTTGATGTTTCTGTATAAATGGTAGAGCTTTCTTGAGAAACGAGAGAGAACATTCAGACCAGACTCCAGGATAGAAGATTTCAATCAATGTGTGGGAAGGATGTTCTCGGGGACTAGCCAAAAGAGGGTTTTTATCTGTGGTGATGTGAATATTGACTTACTCAACCCAAAACAAAACACGATGATTGATGACTTCACTAATATGATACCGAACAACGAACAAAAACACATATAGACGGGTCAGGACTGATAAGAGGATGCTTACACTGAGAAATGAACGACTGAGGCAAGACTGGAACGAGGTCTACAAAGAAACTGATGTAAATGGTGCTTTTGCAAATATTTAAAACACTGTGTAATAGACACTGTCCTGTGAAGAAAAGACACACAAATCAGAATAAGGAGGGGAAACCATGGCTAACAAAAACACCCTGTATAGACAATACATGAGATTAAGGACGGAACAGTCAGAAACAATACAGGAACTAACTAAACAGCAAATGAGTGCAAGAAAGAATACTACAGTAATCTGCTAGCAGAACACATGAGCTATACTAGAAAACTATGGGATATTCTAAACGATGTGATCAGAAACAAAAACACAAACCTAGTTATCCTCTATACCAACAACACGAAGGAAGATAGGTTATGTGTATTGTGTGAACTCCACTAGGATGATGTGTGATGAGTGATCTAACCGTCATGACCGAAATAAACATATAAATAAAAATTACAAAATATTTATCAGTGTTTGTCAAACCTGGAGATGATGATGTTCACAAATGTCTTTGTTTTTGTCCGCAAACCAAAATGATTCAGCAAAGAAACCACAACATACTCACATTTAAGAAGCCGAAACAATCAGAAATCTTTATGAAAAAAGCTTCAAACCGATGAATCGATAATTAAAATAGTTGACGATTCATTTAGTAATCGATTTACTAATCCAGGTTCTCATTTGCTTGCCATTATTATATGGTA